>NC_092717.1:7726465-7913965 GCF_047496885.1 Scyliorhinus torazame
GCAGGGTCCATTAAGGACCAAAGGAGAAATCTGTAGGTGGAGCCAGAGGACATTGGTAGGGTGTTGAACAAATACTTCACGTCTGTCTTCACCCAAGAGAATGAGCAGGTAGATATGGAACTCTGGGAAAGAGGCTGTGAAGTTCTTGAGCAAATTGTCACAGGGAGTGACAAGGTATTGGAGGTTTTGGCAGGCTTAAAAGTGGACAAATCTCCAGGTCCAGATGAACTGTGTCCCAGGATGCTGTGGGAAGCGAGGGAGGAGGTTGCAGGGGCTCTGACCCAAATTTTTAATTCCTCCCTAGCCTCCGGGAGGTGCCAGAGGACTGGAGAACAGCTAATGTGGTCCCACTATTTAATAAAGGTTGTAGAGATAAGCCAGGGAACTACAGACCAGTGAGTCTCACGTCAGTGGTAGGGAAACTATTAGAGAAAATTCTGAAGGAGAGAATCTATCTCCACTTAGAGAGGCAAAGTTTGATCAGGAATAGTCAGCATGGTTTTGTCAGAGAGAGGTCATGTCTAATAAATTTGATTGAAATGTTTGAACATGTAACCAGGTGTGTAGGTGAGGGTAGTGCAGTTGATGTAGAACATAGAACATACAGTGCAGAAGGAGGCCATTTGGCCCATCAAGTCTGCACTAACCCATTTCCTCCCTATCCCCGTAATCCAACAACCCGTCCTAACCTTTCTGGTCACTTTAAGGGCAATTTATCATGGCCAATCCACCTAACCTGCAAGTCTTTGGACTGTGGGAGGAAACCGGAGCACCCGGAGGAAACCCACGCACACACGGGGAGAACATGCAGACTCCACACAGACAGTGATCCAGCAGGGAATCGAACCTGGGACCCTGGCGCTGTGAAGCCACAGTGCTAACCACTGTGC
Source organism: Scyliorhinus torazame (assembly GCF_047496885.1). Lineage (NCBI taxonomy): Eukaryota > Metazoa > Chordata > Chondrichthyes > Carcharhiniformes > Scyliorhinidae > Scyliorhinus > Scyliorhinus torazame. The sequence goes on from NC_092717.1 coordinate 7,727,356, forward strand.
TACCGTGCTGCCTAGTTTGCATGGATTTCAGCAAAACCTTTGACAAGGTCCCACATGGGAGACTTATAAAGAAGGCAAATGCACATGGGATACAAGGTAACTTGTTAAGGTGGATTCAAATTTAGCTTAGCTGTAGGAGACAGAGGGTGATGACAGGCGGCTGCTTCAGTGACTGGGAGCCAGTGTCCAGGGGCGTACCACACGGATCTGTGCTGGGTCTCCTGTTGTTTGTCATTTATATAAATCACATAGCTGACTATGTGGGGGGGCAGGATCAGTAAGTTTGCGGATGACACAAAGATTGGCCGGGTGGTTAACGGTGAGGTTGAGTGTCTTGGGTTACAGGAAGATACAGACGGGATGGTCAAACGGGCAGAAAAGTGGCTGATGATATTTAGATCCCAGCCCTAATCCCCTGGCAACCATGTCTCTGTGATGCCTACAACATCGAACCCGCCAATTTCAATGTGCACAACAAGCTCATTTACCTCATTTTGTACACTGCGTGCATTTAGGTACATGAGGCACGATCAATTGAACAAAGACTAGAGTTGGATACAACTGAGGCTTTATTGCTCTAAGATGTGTGGCCTCCTACAGCAGCTGGTGAAATGGCTGCTGCATGGAGGACACGCATATCTATACTCCGCCTACTGGGCGGAGCCAGCAGGCAGGGACTACCGGCGAACCTGTAGTACAGGTCCTACCTTACATCACCTAATAAAGGTGCAACAGTGGTTTACCACAGTACAACACCTTTAGTCCTGTGTTGACCTCCCCTCTTTCATAGAATTTACAGTGCAGAAGGAGGCCATTCGGCCTATCGAGTCTGCACCGGCTCTTGGAAAGAGCACCCTACCCAAGGTCAACACCGCCACCCTATCCCCATAACCCAGTAACCCCACCCAACACTAAGGGCAATTTTGGACACTAAGGGCAATTTATCATGGCCAATCCACCTAACCAGCACATCTTTGGACTGTGGGAGGAAACCGGAGCACTCGGAGGAAACCCACGCACACACGGGGAGGATGTGCAGACTCCGCACAGACAGTGACCCAAGCCAGAATCGAACCTGGGACCCTGGAGCTGTGAAGCAATTGTGCTATCCACAAGGCTACCGTGCTGCCCATACCGTGCTCTTCTCATAGTTGGCCCCTTTTTTGCTGTGCCTGAAGTTGGATTCCTGCGGCTTTCTATACTCTGCTCTATTACGTGTTCTGGAAACTTTACTCAGTGTACATGTAAGTTGTAAGTGTACATGTAGAACCTGACTCCACCTTTCAGATGATATCACCAAAGGGCAAGGATAGGGCCTTGGGGAACTCCAGAAGGGCAGCACGGTAGCATTAAAAAAAAAATTAAAAATATATTTATTCAAATTTTTCAACAGATTTTCAACAAACCCCCCCCCCAACAAAAAGAAACAAGAACACAACAATCAAAAATTATACATTGGATTTCCCCCATATACAGTAACCCCCCATGTGACATTTAGCAACACCAATAGGGAACCCCCCCCACCCACCCAAATGCCCCCCCAAAAGAACACCCCCCCCTCCCTCCCTCCCCCCCCCCGCCCCTGGGCTGCTGCTGCTGCTGACCTCCTCCTAACGCTCCGCGAGATAGTTTAGGAACGGTTGCCACTGCCTGAGGAACCCTTGCACAGACCCTCGCAAGGCAAACGTTATCCTCTCCAGCTTGATGAACCCCGCCATGTCATTGATCCAAGCTTCCACACAAGGGGGCTTTGCATCTTTCCATAATAGCAAAATCCTCCGCCGGGCTACCAGGGACGCAAAGGCCAGAATACCGGCCTCTTTCGCCTCCTGCACTCCCGGCTCGTCCGATACCCCAAATAATGCTAATCCCTAGCTGGGCTTGACCCGGGCGTTTGCCACCTTGGACATAGTCCTCGCAAAACCCCTCCAAAACCCATCCAGTGCCGGGCACGACTAGAACATATGGACGTGATTTGCCGGGCTTCCCGAGCACCTCCCACATCTGTCATCCAACCCAGAAAACCTACTCAACCTCGCCCCTGTCATATGCGCTCTGTGAGTAACTTTGAACTGTATTAGGCTGAGCCTGGCGCAAGAGGAGGAAGAATTAACCCTACTCAGGGCATCAGCCCACAGACCCTCATCTATCTCCTCCCCCAGCTCCTCCTCCCACTTGCCCTTTAACTCCTCCACCGAGGCCTCCTCCTCTTCCTTCAGCTCCTGGTAAATTGCCAAAACTTTGCCAGCATTTCTGTCTTCAGCTCCTCAAAGCAGCGTTTAAGAAACTCCTGCTGCTCCTGCGACCACTGCGCCCATGCTGCTTGGTCTCCACCCGCCGCCATCTTGCTTTTCCTCCCTCGCACTTTTCGCTGCCCCAGGATCACTTTTCTAACTGCTCCCCTCCTGGTCCAATCCATATAATGTTGGGGGACCTTGCTGTCACCTTCCCACACTGGAAGCCGTCGAACAATTGCCGTTGGGGCCCCTCTGGAGAGCCCAAAAGTCCGTTCCCGGCGGGAGCTGCCGAACGTGCGACCTACCTAGGCATAGCCGCAACCGGAAGTCAGCACAGTAGCATTGTGGATAGCACAATTGCTTCACAGCTCCAGGGTCCCAGGTTCGATTCCAGCTTGGGTCACTGTCTGTGCGGAGTCTGCACATCCTCCCCGTGTGTGCGTGGGTTTCCTCCGGGTGCTCCGGTTCCCACAGTCCAAAGATGTGCAGGTTAGGTGGATTGGCCGTGATAAATTGCCCTTAGTGTCCAAAATTGCCCTTAGTGTTGGGTGGGTTACTGGGTTATGGGAATAGGGTGGAGGTGTTGACCTTGGGTAGGGTGCTCTTTCTAAGAGCCGGTGCAGACTCGATGGGCCGAATGGCCTCCTTTTGCACTGTAAATTCTGTGATAAATTCTGTGATAATCTGTGATGTAATAGTGCAGGGTAAAAAGAGAAGTCTTTGCAGGAAATGCCCCAGCCATGATTGGCTAAGGAAGAGTGGGACATTGTCAAGGCAGTCCCGCAGAGTTGGGCAACAGGGGAAGATGAAGGGAGATCACAGATGAGAAGGAAAAATGTACCCCAGCTGTTTCCATGTTGGCTGAGGATGGAAACCTGACTGGATAAATTCCAGAGAAAGACAGGCACTGATTTGGGAGATAACAATATGTTGAAAAAGAATTTAGATGTAAGGAAGGGTTGGAATGCAGCGGGAACAGCAGTTTGAGGAATTTTTTAAGTCTCAGAGATACCTGTAATCCTGGATGGATTTGAAACATGAAAGATGTTGTAAATATATAAAAGCAAATTACTGCGGATGCTGGAATCTGAAACCAAAAGAGAAAATGCTGGAAAATCTCAGCAGCATCTGTAGGGAGAGAAAAGAGCTAACGTTTCGAGTCCAGATGACCCCTTGTCAAAGCTAAAAGGCATAGAAAATTGGGAGATACTTATACTGTGTGGTGAGGGAATGGAAGATGAGTCATAGCCACAGAAACCAAGGGAAGTCCCCAGAGAGAATAAAAGGTGTGAAAGACCAAACAGCAGGGAAACTAAAATCAGAGGGTAAACTGTGACAGATGTAGAGGGGAAGGGAGAAGCAAAGGGGAGAAAAGGTAAGGAGAGGGGGGGGGATAAGATATTTACAATACAATCTTTACTTGCTAGCCTTTCTCCCCCCTCAAATCTCTGCCGTCTTAAATTCAGATGGTCTGGAGACTGGACGATTCTTGCGCATCTCATTCTGTCACATTTGGAGTAAATTAATCTTAATTGCTTTGGGTTGACTTTGTTGGTTTGTGCGGAGTCTGCACATTGAAATTGTAACACTCAGTATTTCTGGCACTTGGCTGCCTCCATTTGACTAGCTTTTTGTGCTCCTTCGCATTACATTTCTCTCTTGTTTGGGCACCACAAATTTGTCCTGCTCCTTCCAAAAGGAATGTTCACTCTTCACAGCACTGTGGGTGTACTGGTACCTCCACCTCAAGCACCACAGCGGTTCAAGAAGGCAACATACCACCACCTTCTGAAGAGCAACTAGGGATGGGCATTGAATGCTGATCTAACCAGCGACGGCCGCATCCTGTAAATGAATTTAAAAAAACAACTCTGTTCATTCCTAGAGTGGATTTAGATTTTCTTTTTCCATGGGGCCAGCAATGTTCTTGGTGGACATTGCCGTTTCAAAATGCAACTTTTATTTCCATTTGTTTTGCACTTTCAGCCATGTCATTTTTCCAAAACTCAATGGTTCTCAGTATGTTTGAGGAATCTGGTACATTTCCTTCTAGTTCCTTGAGCTCCAGTGTCGGATTTACATTTTTTGATCTAATTTCTGTCTTCTTTCTCTATCTGCTGCAGAGCTTTGTCCTTGTCATGATCATGCAATCCCTACAGTGCAGAAGGAGGCCATTCGGCCCATCAAGTCTGCACTGACCCTCTGAAAAAGCTCCCCAGCCCTCGGCCCACTCCCCGCCCCAACCCCGTAACTCCACCCAACCTTTGGACACTTTGGGGTTTGATTGAGGTACTTTCCAACTGTGTCTTCGATTTATGCACTCTTCCCTTGGGCCAGGATTCAGTTTCTTTACTTCTTTACACTTTGAGAATCTGGGTTCTTTCTCCAGCTTCTCTGGGCTTTTGGAGTCCATCCCTCACTGCCACCATGCTGTAAAGGTTATTTGGTGTTTCACAGAGATCCTGGAGGCTTTGGTGATTGAACATAAACTATTTATTGATAACCCCATAACCAAATACATGTCGAAGGTCCTGCCGTACATGGGTCTGTCTCCATGCAGGCTTCTTCCACTCTTCTCCACTGTCTACTCTCATGTGACTGCATTATACCATGGTCAGGACTGTTCAGCAGTCCCACATTAAACCTTGCCCTGCCCAACATCCTTATACCACAAAGGATGGAACTTCAGTGGGAACCCATGTGCAAAAGTCAGATTCAGAGCCAGTTGCTGAGGAAGGAAATATGGGTGTGCAACCTCACCTTACACCAGGAGGAAAATGGAAGGCAATGAAGATGCACACAGTAACAGAGACTAAAGGAAAGCCCGATGGAGAGAAGAGCAGAGCTTCTTCAAGGCAGGCATCCCTGGGAGAGGAGTGTCCGTAAATCAAACACTAAAATAAACGCAAATACTGCAAATGCCAGAAATCTGGAAAGAGAACAAAGTGTTGGAAATACTCAGCAGGTCCAGCTGCAGCTGAGAGAGAGAAATAGAGTTAAAATTTCCAGTCAAGTATGAGTTTAAACTGTTAAAATGAAAACTTGCATCTAGGGGCGGAATTCTCTGGCCTCCCCGCGGTGTCTTTCACGGCCTGCCATTGACCGGGGGCTGTGTGGTCCCGCCGCTGTCAACGGGATTTCCCATTGATACCACCCCTCGCCGCCGGGAAACACGTGCTGGGGGTGTGCCGTCAGCAGGGCCAGGAAATCCAGCCTGCATGAGGCGCCACAAGATCTCGTCCTGTATATTCACCCTGCAATCCTCAGAACGTTCTAAAACATATTTACACCAATAGATTACATTTGAAGTAAAACGCATCCACCAGTTTACACATGCCAAGCTCCCAATAATGGCAATGGGATGAATGAATATGTTTTGGTGGTGTTGGTTAAAGTAGGGTTTTCAAACTCAGGGTCGTGACCCACAGGTGTCGGGAGGGTCATGGAGCGATCGGCCGTGGCGATCCCCATCGTGGGGAGAAGTTCCCAACTGCCCCCACCGGCTTTTTAAAATGCGGCCGCGGGCAGTCCCTGATTGATTGCGGCGTTTGAGGGGGCGGTGCGAGGCTGGGCTGTGTGCTGGTCACCGCGCGCAGAGCGGTGGGGGTGGGGAGCTGGGCTGACGGGTGTCCACATGGACGCGATGCAAACAGTGGTGGCCCCAGCTTGGAGCTCCGCTCTGGTGCTCTTCCTTTGCGCGCTGCTCGGCTCGTCCCCGCCACTGATCGGCAGTGTGCAACAGATGGCTACTTGGTCAATCTGTTCAACGGCCAGAACAACGTCCGTTTGCACTCACACAACGGCAAGTAGCTGGTTGGGAAGTGGGCTGTGACTGGGGTGGGTACAGTGAGAGGAAGCCAGGCCAGTTTTCTCGGAATACTGATTAAACAAGGCCAGTCGATAGGGCTGACATGTGTGAACACTGGAAGAAACCTACACTCATCACTTTGTGTCGACACTCTCTGGAAAGCAGGAAGTAAGTTCTTTTGGTGAGAATGGAGCAGGAGGTGACTTGGATGTTTGGATAGTGCAATGCACTGCAACCAGTAAGAAATTGTCTGACAATGTGTGTGTTTGACAAATTATTTCATTTCCCCTAAAGTCGTAGTTTGTCAAGTAAAAACAAGATTGAACTTTTTTCGATAATTGGTTAAATTTCTAAAGTATAATGGGAATATATTTAAAACACAGTTTGTATGTAAATGTCAGGTTGCACATGTTCAACTGAAATTGTTTTAATTTTTAACAATAAAAAGTCATAAATTTGGAAAAATTAGGTTTTTGACATAAAGTTTCAGAGAAAGAAAAAGAATGTCGGCCGTGACCAGCCTTTATATATGAACGATGAGTCTTTCCGCCAGAGGCAGCGGCAGAGAGAAGGTCACGCGCCTGGCACGTCAATGGAAATCAGGATGCAAAGCCTGTGTATGCTGTACGCAGGGAAGTACTGAGTAATGAAGTTTAAAACCCTCAAATCTTCAAAGGCATTTGAAGACTCAGCATGGAGAGTTCGAGGACAAACCTATTGATTTTTTTCAAAGCATTCAGCAAGAACTTAAATCGTCAGCTGAAGTGTTTAACAGAAATGTAACATTAATGACGACGCCAGAGAGATCGTGAAGACCAAACAGGCCCACCTGCCGCATTAAAAATCACCAATAATGGTGTGTTGGAAGGTCGGCCGGCATATCTCGCAAAAGCCGACCAGCATGGGTCCCGAAGGTCCACCAGTTGGTAACGGAGGGTCGCGGGGAAAAAAGTTTGAAAAACACTGGGTTAAAAGATGAATGATGGCCAGGTCATTGCCGGAGCTCCATAAACCTCTTCACAAAGTGCCATGGAATCTTTCACATTCAATTAACATAGAACATAGAACATACAGTGCAGAAGGAGGCCATTCAGCCCATCGAGTCTGCACCGACCCATTTAAGCCCTCACTTCCACCCTATCCCTGTAACCCAATAACCCCATCTAACCTTTTTTGGTCACTAAGGGCAATTTATCATGGCCAATCCACCTAACTTGCATGTCTTTGGACTGTGGGAGGAAACCGGAGCACCCGGAGGAAACCCACGCAGACACGGGGAGAATGTGCAGACTCCACACAGACAGTGACCCAGAAGGAAATCGAACCTGGGACCCTGGCGCTGTGAAGCCACAGTGCTAGCCACTTGTGCTAACCTGGCAGACGGGTCCTCTGTTTAACATCTCTATCAAAAGACAGCACCTCTAGTAATGCAACATATGCTCAGACTGGTACTGAGCCTAGATTGTGTGCTCAAACCTTGGAGTGAGCTCACACCTTTAGCTACAGACACAATATACCCACTCAACCAAGTTGACACTTTTACTTGGATTCTTACAACACCACACCAAATACCTTATCCGAATGCAATTCTGATGTACTAGCTTAATGGGTAGCACTCTTGCCTTGCACTCAAACAGTAGTGTGTTAAAGTCTCACTCCAGTGACTTAAATTTGAAAATCTCAGTTGACATTCGAATGATGGAGTGCTGGCGATGAGGGGCGCGATTCAGCTAATTGGGAGAAAGTCCCATGGCGAGTGCGTTTAGCCGCGTGTTTCCTGGCGCTCATAGCACCGAGCAACACATGGCTATACAACGCGACTCAGGTTGTATAAGGGGCAGCAGCGGGGAATGCCCAGCCAAGGTCACACAGAGCCCCGTTTTGTACACTGAGGAGCTCTGCTCACCGGAACTCCTTAGTGTAGCGAGAGATCAGGATGCCGTTTTTAAATGGCGTCCCGATCTGAGGAACTCGAAGCGACTCCCACCCTCCAGCTCGAACGCACTATGGGAGGATCCCCAGCCCCCGCTAAACCCACGCAGGGCACCCCCGGCCCGATCGCACATGTGCAGAAAATGCCAGCTTGGCACCTTGACCTGGTACCATGGCAGTGCCCATGCCTGCTGGCAATGCCACCTGGGCACCTTGACAATGCCATGCTGGCAGTGCCAAGGTGCCCAAAGGCATGCAGCTGGGACTCTCTGATCCCCTGGGGGACCCCGAGTGCCTTTCCACCTGGTCCCTGTTTGTGGAGACCAATACCAAACGGCACTTACCCGAGGTTTCTGAGGCCAACGGATTAGATCCCACATTAAAGTGAGATTAGCTGTCTCGCTTTAATGTGCAGATTGGCCAAAAAGTGATCCTGCCCAAAATGGGGGGGATTTACATCGCAATGTCTTGCAAGATTGCGTTAGATCTCGCTAGATTCCAGGAGTGGGGTCTCCCAGTTTTTATCGGCCACGCTGAGCCGCAGTGGACTGACTTTCAGGTGCAGCGTGGCAATTGGATCGTGCCCGAAATGCTGGTTTGGGTGAATACTAAACTGAGGTCCTATCTGCTCTCTAGACATTAAAGGTCCCATCGTACCATTTTGAAGAACAGCAGGGGAGTTCTGACCAGACCTGACCAATGTTTATCCCTCAATCACTATCACTAAAAAAAGATTACCTGGCTCCTGCTGCCTTGCTGGTTGTGGAAGCTGGCTGTGTATAAATTGGTTGCCCTGCTTCCATTACAAAAGTTTCACTTCAAAAGTACTCCATTGGCTGCACAAAGCTTTGGCATGTCCTAAGGTTGTGAATAGCATCATATAAATGCAAGGCTTTCTTTTACCGTACATCTCACTTTGACATCACAATATGGTTTTAAGATCCCACTGTCCTCCTGCTGGGACTTGGAATGACTGTAGTATTGCTTTTCAGAGATGCGAGCCAAGTCTAAGTGTTGTGAAGCTTTGACTTACCTACGCGGTGTGCTAGATTTTCTTTTAGAAAATTGAGTTGAGTCGAATGCTTCAAAATAAACGTACAAAAGCACTTTGATAAAAATGATGAAATCATACCATTTCTCCTCAGGAATGATGATTCTCGCGCACCTTTTGAAATGTATCTTTTACATTCATGTCAGAAATTCTTCTGCTATCTTCTATCCGTTCCTTCATGAGGTGGCTAGTGGGGGGTTACTGCATTTTTTCCCTTCTGTGCAGTAACGGCATTTTAGTAAGAAACCTGAGCTAGTTTACACCGAGCCAGTTTTATACTGGAGCCAGCCTTAAGTTTTTTTTGTGTCAGTATTACTTTACAGACCCTTCTGTGCTATTTTCCGTTTTTAGGAGAAATCAGATAACTCTCCCTTCTATTTGCAGTCCAAAAAAGTTCAATGCAAACTATTTGTTAATTTGTTTCTGGTGAAATTCATCTCTCTTGCTAAGCGCTGAAGAGCAGTACCAGTTGATCAATAGCTCCCAGATTTCCATGAACTCCTTTACTCCTTAAGGCTCAGTCCATTAAACACCACTTGCACTGAACTCCCGTTTCATTTCTAACCGTATCTACAATGAAAAGTACCAGCAGAAACACAGTTAAAACTGCCTTCCTATCTCCTCCCCTTCAGGGAGGGCCTTTTATGTGCAGAAGTTCATTTCAAAGTAAATATTTATTTCTTTGTGAAGGCCCACTTCATACAAGAAGCAAATACTTGTAATTTTCGACATGAAAGTGAGGTTGAAGGGAATAGGAGTATAGTATTATGGTACTGGACTAGTAAGCGAGTGAATAGGGTAAAGATCTGGAGACAGAGTTAAGATCCCACCGCAGCAGCTGGGAAATTTAAATTCAGTTAATAACTAAATCTGGAATAAAAAATTAGTATCAGGATTGATAACCAGAAGGCAGCATGTGGCGCAGTGGTTAGCACTGGGACTGCAGCACTGAGGACCCGGGTTCGAATCCCGGCCCTGGGTCACTGTCCGTGTGGAGTTTGCACATTCTCCCCATATCTGCGTGGGTTTCACCCCCACAACCCAAAGATGTGCTGATTAGGTGGATTGGCCACGCTAAATTGACTCTTAATTGGAAAAAGAAAAATAATTGGCTCCTCTAAATTAAAAAAAAAAGGATTGATAACCATGGTGGATTGTCCTAAAGGGCCAACTGGTTCATTAATGTCCTTTAGGGAAGGAAATCTACTGTCCTTACCTGGTCTGGCCTATTTGTGACTTCAGACCCAGATCAATATGGATGACCCTGAAATAGCTTAACAAGCCACTCAATTAAGGACAATAAATGCTGGCCTTGCTAGTGATGCACCCATCCTATGAATGAATAAAAAAGGTGTTTATAAACAGGTAGAAAAAAGTTCCTGAAAGCGATTAGATTGACCTAGAAATTGGACCATTAGTGGAGGCTGTAATTCAGCCATTCCAGAAACTCTCCAGATCAGAAACACCAGATAATGAGGCATGGTCCTTGTTTTTTTTTAAATAAATGTTTTATGCCAACAGCACGGTTCAATTCCCGTAACAGCCTCCCTGAACAGGCGCCGGAATGTGGCGACTAGGGGCTTTTCACAGTAACTTCATTGAAGCCTACTTGTGACAATAAGCGATTTTCATTTCATTTCATTTTCATTTCATTAAAGTTTTTCCAATGAGCGTTTTTACATAACAAAAATAGAAATACAAATAATAATAAAAAATAACAATTAACAGATCCCAAAGCTTACAGTGAAACTACTTACACAACAGAATTTTTTTTTAAAAAACAGAACAAGGTGGGTTTTGTCTCCAGGCCCAACTCACATTATATCAACAGTACCCCCACCTGAAACCCCCCCCCTCGCCCCCCAGGATGCTGCTGCTGCTGACACTTACTGCTCCCCTAGAAAGTCAAGGAGCGGTTGCCACCGTCGGGAGAACCCCATCAAGGACCCTCTCAAGGTGAACTTTATTCGCTCCAGGCTGAGAAACCCAGCCATGTCGCTAACCCAGGTCTCCACACTCGGGGGTTCCGAGTCCTCCCACAATAACAGGATCCGTCTCCGGGCTACCAGGGAGGCAAAGGCCAGCACCTCGGCCTCTTTCGCTTCCTGCACTCCCGGATCCTCCGCACTCCAAATATCGCTACCGGTGGGCTCGCCTTCACCCGAGCGGCCAAAATCCTAGACATCACCCTCGCAAACCCCTGCCAGAATTCTTTAAGCGCCGGGCATGTCCAAAACATATGGGCATGGTTCGCCGGACTCCCTGCACATCCTGGGCACCTGTCCTCCACCCCAAAAAACGTACTCATTCTTGCCGCCGTTATATGCACCCAATACACCACCTTAAACTGAATTAAACTGAGCCTGATGAGGAGGAGTTCACCCTGCCCAGGGCATCGACCCACAGGCCCACAGCCCACAGGCCCTCATCCAGCTCCTCCTCCCCCTTGCCCTTCAACTCCTCCACTGAGGCTTCCTCCACCTCCTGCAGCTCCTGATATATGTCCGACACCTTGCCCTCCCCTACCCAGATGCCAGACACCACCCTGTCCTGGATCCTACTTGGGGGCAGCAGCAGAAATGTCCCCACCTGTTTTCTAAGACAGTCCCGAACCTGGAGGTACCTGAACGCATTCCCCGGGGGCAGGCCAAACTTCTCCTCCCGCGCCTGCATGCTAGGGAAAGTCCCGTCTATAAACAGGTCACCCATCCTCCTAATACCTGCCCTATACCAGCCTTGGTATCCCCCATCCAACCTACCCAGAGCAAATCTGTGGTTATTCCGTATCGGGGTCCACACCGAGGCCCCCTCCTCTCCCCTGTGTCTCCTCCACGGCCCCCAGATCCTCAGTGCCGCCGTCACCACCGGACTAGTGGTGTATCGCGCCGGCGAGAACGGCAGCGGAGCCGTAACAAGTGCCCCTAGACTGGTGCCTCTACACGACACCACCTCCAACCGCCCCCATGCCCCCCCTCCTCCATCATCCATTTCCTGATCATGGCCACATTGGCCGCCCAGTAATAACTGCAGAAGTTCGCAGAGCCCCCCCCCCCCCCCCCCCCCCCGCCGGCTACGCTCCAAGTATACCCTTTTGACTCGCGGGGTTTTATTTGCTCACACAAATCCCGTCACAATCCTATTCACCCGCTTGAAGAAGGACTTGGGGATGAAAATGGGGAGGCACTGAAATACGAAGAGGAACCTGGGGAGAACCGTCATCTTCACAGTCTGCACCCGTCCCGCCAGGGAAAGCGGGAGCATATCCCACCTTTTAAACTCTCCCTCCATCTGCTCCACTAGCCGGGTTAAGTTGAGCCTGTGCAGGGCATCCCAGTTCCTGGCCACTTGTATCCCCAAGTACCGAAAGCTCCTCTCCACTATCCTGAGTGGGAGCTCCCTCAGTCTCTCCTCCTGGCCCCTACCGTGGACCACGAACAGCTCACTCTTCCCCACGTTCAACTTATACCCCGAGAACCTCCCGAAGTCCCCCAGGATCCGCATGACCTCCCCATCCCCTCTAAAGGGTCCGAAATATACAACAGCAGGTCATCCGCGTAGAGGGAGACCTGGTCTCCTCCCCTCCGCGCACCAGTCCCCACCAATCCCCCAAAGTCCTGAGCAAAATGGCCAACGGCTCGATTGCCAGGGCAAACAGCAACGGGGACAGGGGGCACCCCTGTCTCGTCCCCCGATGCAGCCTGAAATATTCCGACCTTAGCTGGTTTGTGGACACACTCGATACAGGGGCCTGATACAGCAGCTTGACCCACCCTATAAACCCCTCCCTAAATCCAAACCTGCCTAGCGCCTCCCACAGATACTCCCACTCCACCCTGTCAAAGGCCTTCTCCGCATCCATCGCAGCCACCACCTCCACCTCCCCCCCCTCCGAGGGCATCATGATAATATTCAGGAACCTCCTCACATTCGCGTTCAGCTGCCTGCACTTAACAAACCCCGTCTGGTCCTCCCCAATCACTCCCGGGACACAGTCCTCTATTCTGGTGGCCAGAATGTTTGCCAACAGCTTGGCATCCACGTTCAGGAGCGATCTCAGCCTGCAGGACCCACACTGAAGCGGATCCTTCTCCTTCTTCAGGATAAGCGAGATCAATGCCTGCGACATTGTCGGAGGGAGGATCCCTTTCTCCTTTGCCTCATTGAAGGTTCTCATCAGGAGCGGGCTCAACAGCTCCGACAACTTCTAATAAAACTCTACGGGGAAGCCGTCTGGGCCCAGGGCCTTGCCCGTCTGCATGCCTGCCAGCCCCCTGACTACCTCCTCCAACCCAATCAGGGCCCCCAGTCCCTGCACCAGCTCTGCCTCCACCCTTGGGAACCTCAATCGGTCCATGAACTGCCTCATCCCTTCCCCCTCCCCGGGGGGGTTCCGACTTGTATAACCTTCAGTAGAACTCCCTGAAGACTTCACTGACCCTCTCTGGGCTCAGCACCATGTTGCCTTCCCTATCCCGCACTCCCCCAATCGCTCTGGCCGCCTCCCTCCTGTGCAGCTGGTGCGCCAGCATCCTACTCGCCTTCTCCCCATACTCATAAACTCCCCCCTTCGCTTTCCTCAGCTGCTCCACCGCCTTCCCCATGGACAGCAGGTCAAACTCCGCCTGTAATTTCAGGCGCTCGTTCAACAGCTCCCCCTCTGGGGCCTCCGCGTACCTCCTATCTACCCTGAGTATCTCTCCCACCAGTCTCTCCCTCTCCGCCCTCTCCTTCTCTCTATGGGACCTAATGGAGATTAACTCTCCCCTAATGACCGCCTTCAGAGCCTCCCAAACCACTGCCACCGTCACCTTTCCTGTGTCATTCACTCCCACATAATTCACAACACTCCTCCTTATCCGCCCGCACACCTCTTCGTCCGCCAGCAGCCCCACATCCAGTCGCCAGAGAGGGCGCTGACCCCGTTCCGCCCCCAGTCGCAGGTCCACCCAGTGCGGGGCATGGTCCGAGACCGCAATGGCCAAGTATTCCACCCCCTCCACCCTCAGGATTAACGCCCTACTCAACACAAAGAAGTCTATTCGTGAATAGACTTTAGGGACATGGGAGAAAAAGGAAAACTCCTTCGTCCTTGGCCGCGTAAACCTCCAGGGGTCCACTCCCCCCATCTGGCCCATGAACCCACACATGGTCCTTGTTTTAATGTTGCCAGACAAGCTTCAAGGGGCCATTGGTGAAGAGGGCTCCAAGGTTGGGTGATTGTTGGCCTGATTTGGGGATCAAGGTGAGGTTCAGGGTAGTGGCATGGGTCAGGGTTCTGGGGGTTCAGTGTTGGGAATGGATCAGGAGCAGAGAGGAAACTGGGTATGATGGGAGAGGTTGGGAGTGGTAATTGGATCCTTTAATATGATCCTATAAGACTGTGGTAGTCACCACTGATGTATATATTAGGTGCTTTCTGGTAAGGCCCTGTACTACAGGTACAGGGGTAGTTCCCTGCCTGCTGGCTCCGCCCAGTAGGCGGGGTATAAATATGTGTGCTCCTCGTACAGCAGCCATTTCGCCAGCTGCTGTAGGAGGCCACACATCTCAGTGTAATAAAGCCTCAGTTGTATCCAACTCTCGTCTTTGTGTAATTGATCGTGCATCAATTTATTACACTAAAGTTTTCAGAAGATGGACCTCGGCATCAAACCGGATCGCCTGCAGCTGGATCCGCAATCAGGCAACTCCAAAAAGGACTTTGAACATTGGCTAGCCTGTTTCGAAGCTTACGTCAGGTCTGCACCAGACCCAATTCTGGAAGCTCAGAAGATTCAGATCCTCTACACGCGGCTGAGCTCCAACGTCTTGCCACTTATCCAGGACGCGCCGACCTACAAAGACGCCATGGCGCTACTGAAGGAAAACTATGCTCAGCGGATTAACACGCTCTTCGCCAGACACATCCTCTCCACTTGTCGTTAACTTCCTGGTGAGTCATTGGAAGATTTCTGGCGTGCTCTAATTCCCCGAGTCAGAGACTGTGACTGTCAGGCCGTGACGGCCACGGAACACTCGAACTTGCTCATGAGAGACGCTTTTGTTACGGGGATAGGGTCGGATTACATCCATCAGCGCCTCTTAGAAGGGGCCACGCTCGACCTCGTGGCAACCAAAAAGCTAGCGTTCTCATTGACGGTCACTTCGCGCAACATCCAGGCCTACACCCCCGGCCGCGCGGCCCACCCCTCCTTTACATCGTGGACACCGCAGACGGCCGCCCCATCGGGGACCCCACTCAGCCAACCCCACGCCTGTGCCGCGCAGCAGCCAACCAACCCCGGGGGCCCCAAATGTTACTTCTGTGGGCAGCCAAAACACCCCAGACACGCTGCCCGGCCCGGAGCGCCCTTTGCAAGGCCTGCGGCAAGAAGGGACACTTCTCTATGGTGTGCCAGGCCCGCGCAGTCGCTGCTATTGTTCCGACCCCCCCCCCCCACGTACAGCCAGTGGGCGCTGCCATCGTCCCCTCCCCGGACCACGTGCGGCCCGTGGGCACTGCACTCCATTCGGTCGCTCCTATGCACTGCGACTAATGACACACCCCATGAATGTCTCTTTGCCTTCCCCAGGAAGTCCACTTCCGGGTGGTCGCTCCTGACTTGACTCGCAGCTCCAGGACCCGTACTCCTCCGTAAGCATGTATGACTCCACAAGACGGACCCGTTGGTTGAGAGGGTACAGCTACTCCACGCCAACCCACAGTATGCCTACGTAGCATACCCCACGGCCGCCAAGATACCGTCTCCCTCAGGGACCTGGCACCAGTTGGTTCCACACACACACCCCTCCGGCCCGGCGCCACCCTCCCCTCCCCCGGCGCACCCAGCCGCAACCCCCGCCCCTGGACAATCCGTCCTCCCCCTGCCCACGCCCGAGGATGAAGAGGATTTCGGCACGCTCCCGGAGTCACCGAAGACCAGACCGACACCGGAATCGCCGCCATCACTGCGGCGCTCCCAACAGCAGATCAAGGCTCCAGACCGACAGAACCTATAACTTGATCGGGACTCTTAAAAAAAACCATCATCCTTCTGTATAACTCTCCTCCACCCCCGCTGGACTCAATTTTAACAGGGGGTGAATGTGGTAGTTACCACTGATGTATATATTAGGTGCTTTACGGTAAGGCCCCTGTACTACAGGTACGGGGGTAGTTCCCTGTCTGCTGGCTCCGCCCAGTAGGCTGAGTATAAATATGTGTGCTCCTCGTACAGCAGCCATTTCGCCAGCTGCTGTAGGAGGCCACACATCTTACTGTAATAAAGCCTCGATTGCATCCAACGCTCGTCTTTGTGTAATTGATCATGCATCAAAGACTAAATGCAATAAGCCCTGCTTAAGGTGTGGGGAAAGGACAATTCTTGTTTGTCCTTGCCCAATAAGACGGGTGGCGCATTTTCCACTAGAAATGTGCAGCTGCTTCCTGTCTGCGATACTGAGGACTTAGTAGTCTGAACAGTGCCTGAAGAACAAGTGAGCATGCATCCATTTCTAAAATGCCTGCAAATATCATGCTTTAAAGATACCAACAGTCCAAAACTATGATAGGCTAACAATTTTACTAAATCCATCACACAGATCAAACAAACAGCTCAAATAAATGTGCTGAGCAGCTGCCCTAAACCCAGCTGTTTGTTCTCTGTAACTTTAATATGATCATTGAATCGCTAAACTCGGAAATAGCGGATTCTGTGACAACTGAAAATAAACCCGATTTCGGGGATATTTGTAAACTTATAAAAACATTATCATGGAACACAGATCTCTGGGACACTTAAAAGGCATTGTTCTAATCATCTACTGCACCATTTAAAGAAATCAGACTAAGGCTCAGTATTTTTGATACGTTTTGTAGTTAGCCAGGCCTAAGGGATAAAGTCCTTACTCATAATTACAACAGGGAATTGGTTGAGCTGCTGTATGAAATTCTGAAGCAAATGGCTTGTGATGAAGCAGGTTCTGATTATACTGTCCATCATTATTCATTTATATCAGTTAGTTGGCCCGGTCTGACCCTGTGGTATCCCTCTTCCTTTGCAAAATCCTTTCCCTTTCAGCGCAACAGGTTGAACATGAAAGATGTGTCTAAAAGTACAGAGATCGAGCCATTATTGTTGGAATAAAATATTTGAGAATTACTTCAGTGCCTTCATTAGAAAAACACTCAGCATACCCATGCACAATAGTTTGATCAAATGTAACCCAGCCCTGGAAAACATGCAGGAACACATCACTGCATCATGGAAGTATCATTCTGCTATTTGCCTTCAGTATTACTGTCACAGAAATAACATACTGAGTAACAACATAACGCAATAACATATGTATTTTCTGGCTTATTGCCTTCCTTGGAAAAGTTTGTGCAGTTAGGATCTGTTTGTAATATTAGAAGCCATGGATTACCTCCTCTTCAAAGGAACTTCAAGGGAAGATTGCAAAGATGCAAAAGCAACAACAACCCATAATAACAACTTACTAGTGGGGCAGATTTTCCTGAATGCACTTAGAAAATCAGATGGAGGAGGGTTGTGCGCAATATGGTGCGTGGGAAGGTGTTTGCTTCAAAAGAAGGTTTTAAAGGTCTGTTAAGAATTAAGGGGAAATAACCCTGCTGGAAGTTCTCTGTATGTTGCACCTATGTAATTCTTTTACATCAGTGTTGTCCAATTCACCAGGCGCGAGCCACATGTGATTAATTGGGAATCCAGATGTAACTAACTGCATGCCTGATGAAAATGACACACCACCATTGGGCCTGTGGTTCCAATACTCACTTTTGCACAGTGTATGAATGCAAACTTACAGGTCGCAGACTTTGGTTCCAAGACGTCCATTGTTTTGGCACTATGAGTGTTAGTTTTGAAATGGAATTGCTCACATGTATTTCCATTGTGGCCTGATGGAGCACCATCTTGGTGAGGGCATTAACATGGGCATTAACAGTGTGCGTGGGAACTATGCAGGGTAGTCAATGTCCTCAATGATTCAACCTATCAGTGCTATCATTCTGGACCTCGCTGCTGTAGCTAAGGCCCTCCTCTCTTAAACACACAAAGTTGAACATATGTTCAGCATCACGAAAGTACCTCCACGCCCAACCCACACACCCTCACCTCCAATACTGGTGACATTTAAAGGGATCACCATCAACTTGCATGTTGATTTTGGAATACTTTTTATTGGTTCTGTTTGAGTTTGTGGAAGGGCTGGTGTTTTGAGGGGTTGCTTGCAGTTGGTGAAGTCTTCAAGGGGTGGCCCGGGGTTGCCCTTATGAGGTGGGCTGAGGGTGGACACCCTAATCAGTAAGTTGGGGTGATGGGGGGGGGGGGAATGACGACAGTGGGGGGGGGGGGAACCAGAGGTCACGGTGGGGGGCCAAGAGATAGGGACGTCATTTAAAAAGTGAGGTAAGTGCGGCCTTAGCAGGGTGTTCCCCGCAGAGGCCCCCCAAAAAATCAAAGTCCAGTTTGATAGCGGGGTCGACACTGCAGGTTCTGGGAAACACCCAAAAACGGGACTCTTAAATCGTGCCCAAAGTCTAACAATTACAGTAGTCTTAGAAACTGTTTCTTTTCACTATCTATAATTCCCAGTAAAGAACCTCACGACACCAGGTTAAAGTCTAACAGGTTTGTTTCGAATCACTAGCTGTCGGAGCACTGCTCCTTCCTCAGGTGAGCAGTGATTCCTCTGAGGAAGGAGCTACGCTCTGAAAGCTAGTGATTCAAAACAAACATGTTGGACTTTAACCTGGTGTTGTAAGACTTCTTACTGTGCCCACCCCAGTCCAACGCCGGCATTTCCACATTATATTTCCCAGTAAATTGAATCTGCACAAAATACCTCAGAATAAAGTGTCATGCCTGCTGTCATCAATAAGGTAAAATACAGCATTAGACAAGACAAAAACAGTGAAAATGGTGCTGGCTTGCAAGAACTACCTGATATGTCATGGCATATTATAATTGACACAACAGCTTCACTTGGCAGGCAGTACTCTCACTTCTGAGTCAGAAGGTTGTGGATAGAAGCCCCATTTAAGCACATCGGCTAGAATTCTCTGACGTTTCGATTCTCTGTTCCGGGCAGCCGTGCCCCTCTGCTCGTGGGTTTCCCAGCAGCATGGGGGGGGGGGGGGGGGGCTTCAATGGGAAATCCCATTGACAAGCAGCGGGCCGAGAGAATCCCGCCACCACTAGAGAATTGGCGCACGCCAAGAAACACGCGGCTGGGGGTTCGGAGAATCCCACGCATAATCTCGGTTTTCACTCCATTGCAGCACTGAGGGAATGCTGCTTGGCCAGAAGTCCTGTCATTTGGGTAAAATATTAAACTAAGTTCCAGCTGCCTACGACACTGGAATAACTCTGTTGTTCCCCTTCAACTAGTACAACCTCCTGATCTCGTCTCCTCCATAGGCCACTTTCAACAACAACTTGCATTTATATAGTGGTTCACATCGTAAAATGTCCCAAAGCACTTCACAGAAATGTTATCAAATAAAAGTTGACACTGAGCGACATAAAGGAGATATTAGGCCAGATGACCAAAAGCTTGGTCAAAGAGGTAAGGCTTTTAAATATATATTTTTATTCGAGTTTTCCATTTTTACAAATAATGCAACAAACTCTCAAAGCTGGTACAATACAGCATAAATGCTTCTACATTTATGATTAGAGAAATTGTGTATTCTTTAGACCAAATGCAATAGGGTGCGGAGTGGGTGAGTATGCTTTCTTGGGGGGATTCTCCGGAAAGATTTCTAAGTGTGGTAGCGAGTGTGAACCGCCGCGAGCTTCCCGGCGCTCAGCCCAGAGAGGCCGGCAACGCTATTTAACATTAATTGGTCCCCTTGACCAGGCCCCACGGGCTACTCGCTGCAAATGAAATCTTGCCAGCTGATTCGCTGGCACCGCGCTCACCAGCCTCCCCCGCTAACAAGGTTGAGCAGCGCGTAAACCGCTCTTGCACAGCCAACCCCAGCCAGCTCGCAACAATGGCGACCAGGATACTGGCCCCAAGATCCGGGGATGAAAATCTGGCCAGGCTCCTAGACGCCGTGGAGGCTAGGAGTGGGGTGCCCTGATCCCCCGAGGGTCCCAGAAAGTCAACCAGAGGGTAGCCAGTGTTGTCTGGGATGAGGTGGCGGCGGCTGTGAGCACCGGGAGAGTAACCAGGGTGGGTGGTTGCCGGCAATGCGTGGCACCGAGGCCAACACTGCTAGGGTGGCGACCACAGTGGAGAGCCTGGTGCATGACATCGGCACCATTAGTGCTCACTTAACCACGATTGCCAATTTCCTATTAGTGATAGTTTTCAGCCGCATGGCCAGAGGCCTCGACAGTCAGTGGGGGTTATAGGTGGACAATGGGGCAGACAGCAAAAACAAGGGTTGCCCCCGGAACGGGTACACACGATCCAGGGGGTGTCATGGTGGTACCGTGCACGGTTTTCCCACAGCGCCTCCCCACCCTCCCATGGCGACCCACCCCTGGGAAGGTTCCCCCACCCCCAGCTGACCACAGGGGTGGCTAGCCCAGTGCCCCCGGGCTCTTTGCAAAGATAGCTACTCCCCTCCTCGGCTTCCCACAGAAGCCCTTTCGCCAGGTTCACGTTTTTAAAAAGAATACTAATCGGCACCAGCGTGACCACTTGCTGGGAAGGTCGATGAATGACGGGAGGCCGTTGGATATGGGGTGGCTCCCGTTAATTGTATGGAAATAGGGCTTAAGTGGTGATAATTGGTTTCTCGCCTCGCTACGGTGGGATCCTGATTTCACCTACGGGAACGGGCTGGTTGCATCGCAAACTGTTTGGTGCCTGGCGCACTTCTCGTTTTCGGCCTCTCCCGCTGTTCACTGGCCTTGTTTTGCTGGGGTGAGAGTGCAACGAAGCCGTAGAATCGCACCCCTTGTTTCTTTTTACTGGTTTGGGGGATTTGCGGGTGAAGGGCGGTTGTGGGCATGGCGTTGGATGGATGCCTCGAATGGGGGCCACCATGTTAGCTGGTTGGCTAGTTAACGGGAGTGACGTGGGGAGTTTACCTGGTGGAGGGTCTGGGGGAGGGACAGGGATGGTTGGGTTTTTCTTTGTCTTTGTTTATGGGGGGGGGGAGAGCAAGGCGGGTTGGGGAGGGATGCTGACGTGGGATGGCATAGCTGTTTAAGAGATGGTGGCAGACAACCTGGGGAAGGCCTGAGGGTGAGCGAGGCGTGGGCCTGGGGGAGCTGGCTAAAGAGGGGTTATGGCTGATCGGCGAGGAGGTTGAAGGCGGACCTTGTTTTTCTTCAGGAGACGCAATTGAAGCTGGGGACCAGACGAGGCTGAGGGAGGGCTGCGTGGGACAGGTGTTCCATTGAGACCCGGGGGGAGGGGGGGGGGGGGGATCCGAGGCACTGGCTAGTTATGGGGGGAGATTTTAATACAGTTCTGGATCCGAGGTTGAGCCGGTCGTGCCCACGGCCCCTGAAGGTTTTGGCTACGGCGAGGGCGTCATTGGGGTATATGGAGCGTATGGGGGCAGCCCCGTGATGTTCAAGAGGCCGAGGGCGAAGGAATTTTCGTATTTTTCACACGTGCACCGGTGTACTCGCGGATTGATTTCTTTGTTTCAGACAAGGCATTGTCGGCGGGGTTGGTAGGATCAGAGTATTCGGCGATTGTGGTCTCTGACCACTCGCCACACTGGGTTGATTTGTGGGTGGTGCAGGGGGAGGCTCGGTGGCCGCAGTGGAGGTTGGAAGGGGGTCTGTCAGAGGATGAGGTTAGTCATCCGAAATTATGTGGAGCTGAATAAGGCGAGTGTGGTGTTCACTGCTTTGCTTCGTCTGGATGGCTTTGATGCGTAGTGTCGAACAAAGAACAAGCTTTGTTAACAAACAAAAATATAAATTTATTTACACTACTTACTCTGATTCGTTCACCTCCCTAAAGTAGGTTACTGTGTTAAACTGTACTATCTCTAACTGCTGAACTCTCAAGTACACAACTGCTCTCTCTCTCATGCCTCACCATCTTCTCCAACCTTCATCTGTCCTTCTGTATCTTCTCTTCTGTCCCAAAAGGCTTAGCACCATCCCTTCTATGCTTATGGGACTTACTCCCTCTAGTCGCTGTCTGTACAAATTTCATTAGCCCTTGCATTGCCTTCACGTATGACAATACCACAGGGTGGTTTCTGCATCCACCCTGTGGGAGGCGCTCACGGTGGTGGTAAGGGGGAAAGAGCAAGGTAGGCAGAGATTGGTGGAGGACATTCTGAGGCTGGATCAGAGATATTCGGTGGCACCTGAGGAGGCGTTACTGAAGGGGAAGCAGAGCTCCAGAAGGAATTTGGGCTGGTGTCCACTGGAAAGACAGTGTGACAACTCCGTAGAGCCAGAGAGGCGGTTTAAGAGTGTGGGGATATATTCCAGAACCCCCTGATTTTTTTGTTCCTAAGTCCCTTTTTAGAAAGGTGAATGGGATCTGAAGGGGCGTCCAGCAAGGGGGGGGTCCAGCGGTAGACCTCTTAAAACTGAAAAGCTAGGATGCCACTAGAGTAGCTTTACATAAATTAGTTTATTAAGGATTGAGATTAATTATAGTGACCATTAAAGATGTATTTTTAGGACATAGCAGTAATAAGTAATCAAACTCTGGCTACAAACAGTGGCCACAATGCATGATGGGATTTAGGCTAGCTAACTTGACCATGTTTTTGAGACACAGGGGATGTGTGATCAGCAAATTACATGGTCAGCAAGTTTTTATCAGTGACCTCCGAT
This sequence comes from Scyliorhinus torazame, assembly GCF_047496885.1. NCBI lineage: Eukaryota > Metazoa > Chordata > Chondrichthyes > Carcharhiniformes > Scyliorhinidae > Scyliorhinus > Scyliorhinus torazame. The sequence goes on from NC_092717.1 coordinate 7,750,153, forward strand.
ATCCTCTGGAAGCGAAAAGGAAGTCACTTTCGATATCCTGGCTTTCTGAAACAATCCATGGAGTAAAAAGAGTTCTGCCATCCTGGCCCTCATGAACAATGGATGAGCAGGATCCTGAGATGGGGAAAGAAACATCTCAGGATGCTAAGATTGACGTCACGCTTTTTTGGAAACACAGCTAACAGGCTGAAGTTCAATCATGGGTTGATCACAATTTTATTGGATAAAGTTTAAACATGACAGCTTCAGGGACTGGATCGAGTCCAACTGGGGTGGGCTATTGATTTTTGGAAATTGTATAATTGATGGGGCAGTGCGGTAGCATTGTGGATAGCACAATTGCTTCACAGCTCCAGGGTCCCAGGTTTGATTCCAGCTTGGGTCACTGTCTGTGCGGAGTCTGCACATCCTCCCCTGTGTGCGTGGGTTTCCTCCGGGTGCTCCGGTTTCCACCCACAGTCCAAAGATGTGCAGGTTTGGTGGATTGGCCATGATAAATTGCCCTTAATGTCCAAAATTGCCCTTAGTGTTGGGTGGGGTTACTGGGTTATGGGGGTAGGGTGGAGGTGTTGACCTTGTGTAGGGTGCTCTTTCCAAGAGCCGGTGCAGACTCGGTGGGCCGAATGGCCTCCTTCTGCACTGTAAATTCTATGATGTGTTTTTTTCAATGTTTGGCAGATTGATTTGGGCATTATCCAGGTCTAATCTCCGTGTACACGTAACCAAGCTTGGATTAATAAATGAGCCATCTTATATCTTATCCAGATTGTTGACGTGTCTGTTGCTCTCTGTACTGAGTTGAGCCACAGGGAAGAATCCCACGTGGAGACTGACTCAATACACAGGTCTTGAAACCGCTTCTGCAGGATCATTTTGAGGTTTATGTGGGTGGGGAAGGCTCCGCCGGTGAGGAGGGAGTTCTTGGAGAGGAATGGGCGGGGGGGGGGGGGTTAGCATTTCTGAGCTTGTTGAGGGACTTTATTAGGAAGGAGGTGCTGTCTTTTCCGACGCTGCCGCCCCCAGCGCTGCAGGATAAGCTTCTGTCCGAGGATGAAATTGAGGAGGGCAGGGTTGCGGGCATATATGGTGAGCTGATGAATTGGGAGTGTGCTCCCTTGGAGGAGGTCAGGTGCAAGTGGGAGGAGGAGTTGTGGGGGGGGTGGGGCAGTGAGGGCCAGAATGTGTAGGGAAGCTCTGCTGAGCATGAATGTGTCCTTGTCGTGTGCTGGGCTAAGTCTTATCCAATTTAAGATGGTGCAGAGAGCCACATGACGCTGTCCAGGATAAGTTGGTTCTTTTTGGCGGTGGATAGGATAGGTTTGGGCGGTGTGTGGGTGGACGGCAAGCCATGAATATATGTTTTGGCTGTGTCTGAGGTTGAGGGAGTTTGGAAGGGATTTTCGGATGTAATGTTAAAGATTTTGCTGTGTTGGTGGGACTCGGATCCGCCATAGGCGAGGTATGGGTGGGCGATTTGGCAGAGTTCCTGCATTTGGAAAAAATTAAGTTCGCCATTCGAGGGGTTCACTTCGAGGTGCAAGGTGTTTATTGACTTATTTTAGGAGTATTGAGTTGTCAGCTGGGGTGGGGGTGGGGGGGATTACTTTTTGTTTGGGGGGGGGGGCAATAAGTTGGAAAAGGGTGCCAGTCTCAGCAAGCTGACTGAGGGCTGTTGCCGGGGGTGTGGGGCGTGGGTGTGGGGGGGGGGGGGGGGGGGGGGGGGTGGGGGGGGGGGTGTGTGGGGGGGGGGGGGGTTGCCGCGGTTGGCTTTTGTATATTTGTGATTATGTATATATTTAAAATGCCTCAATAGATGGTTAAGAAGAAAGACACTTGCTGAGGGTGAGGGCACTTGCTCCCCCATCAAGCCTAACCTCCACTTGAAGAAAGACTCTAACAACACTGAACCTAAGCATTCAGACTCGCACTCGAACCCCACGACCAACAGGATACTATCTCCCCAGGAGAACCAAATCTCAAAAAGGGGAGCAGCCCAGGATCCCCCAAAAGGGGACATCTCAGGGGAGGAGGAGGAGAGGGTGACCTACTCCACCACCCAACATACCCTCCACCTGACCCAGGTAAACACAGTTACCACTGCCTAACTTACACAATCGAGGCCACTGTCACTACCTGTGCAGCCAAGTAAATATAGAACATCAACGTAAGAAACGCTAGATATCCAAGGATTAATGAAGCACGCTCGAGCACGTACCGGTTCATATTTCCCCCGATTCCAACAATACTAGAGGCGCCAACTAGACAAATAAAAAGGCAACCAATCTTCTCCAGGATGCCTGATCTGTCTGTACCTTCATAGGAAACAAGCAAGGATTCCATAATCCCAAATCAAAAGAAATATAAAAGAAAAACACCACACTAATAGTTCTAGTGAGGCTTTTTCTTTACCCACAATGAGAATATGAGACAAATGCCCCTGTGCTCATGGCCAGAATTCTCCGGCTGTTGCAATTCACTTTTCCCACGGCAGCGCACTCTCACCCGTAGGTTTCGCTGCAGTGTGAGGTGGTTATAATGGAAAATCCCATTGACAAGTGGCGAGAAGATAGAATCCCACTGTCAGCAAAGGGTAAGAAATATGTGGCTGGTGGGCCGGAGAATTCAGCCCCATATATCATAGTCCCTTGTCAGGATCAAAGACGTGGGGCGTCTTTCTCCGCCGGCGGGAGTCTCCGTTCTGCCGGCGCTCGGGGGTTTCCCGACGGCGTGGGGGTGCCCCACAATGGGAAACCCCATTGACCGGCCGGTGTTACGGAGACTCCCGCCGGCCGGTCGGCGCAGAAATGTGGCGGGGCGGGTAGGAGAATTTCGCCCAAGAACATGAAATTAGAGACGTAGGGCTAGATTCTCCACATCCCTAGCCGCATGCTTGTTGGTAAGCACACCATTCGCTGGAGGCGGGATTCTATACCTCCGCCACTTTTTAATCGGATTTCCCATTGAAGCTCCCTTACAACGCTGGGAAACCCGCAGGCAGGAGTGTGCTGCCAACGGGAAGAGTGACTCCCAATGACCGGAGAATCTGGCCATAATCACAAGGGCGCAAAGTTCAGGATTAGTGATGAACCGCAGGATATAACCATCCTGAGCTCGGCACAATCAACGCCATGACAGGATTGTTGAGCAACATCCAGGGTCCATCCACCAAAGGCCCTGCACCTCAGCCATGGAGCTCTGGTAACGGGAAACTGAGGCCCCGGCAGGTGGCGAGGACCCATCGCACTTGGCCACCTCCAACCCTTCTCGACGAACATCGAGGACAAGACAACGTAAGACTGGTGGTCTGGATCCTCGGCCAACCCCAGGCCTCGAAGACTGGATACAATGTGCTCCATCAAACCCGAAACACCCAGTCTTCAAACCAGGATTGTGAAAGCATGGCAGCCAGTTCTCAAATTCATACCAGCTATCCTCAGGAGACCAGGCACACTGATATTCCTTTCCTGACCTCATTTCCCCATATCAACCAGGATGTTCGACATACCAGGCAGCAGGATTTTCAAGGACTGAAGGTGAGCCCCCGCCAAGGAGACCGTCCTTTCAGCTGATAGGATTGTCTTCTCCACTTCATTCATTGTCTGTAGGAAATCTTACAGTTCGTTAATATGACCACTGACAACCTGTGTCAAGTAGCCGAGGTCGTCGTCCACAACTTCACTCACAATGGCAGCCATCGCCACTGCGAGCCGGGCCCCACCCTGGCCATCTCCGACCGCCTTAATCAAACAAGGATTTTCTTCAATTCACTCGGCTCCCCATCAACAAACTTCAGCCAGGGTCTTGCAGGAACATAGCGCAGATCACACATCCCAGGATCAAATAATTGTGGGTTGTGCATCAGGATTTTAAAAAAGGATTAAAAGATGAGTATTGCCACAGCTTGCGAAAATGCAGCTGTTCCAGCGCTTACGTCATATGACCCCCTAAAGACGTAGGTTTTAAGGAGCATCTTAAAGGAGAGACTAGAATTAGAGAAGTGCAGTTATCTTGGAGAACTAACACAGATTATAGAATTAAGGAGGGGTGAGGCCATGGAGGGATTTGAAAAGAAAGGTAAGGGAGGTATTGGCATATCGGGAACTAAAGTGGATCAGCAGGCACAAGGGAATGTGCGAATGGAACTTGTGAGTTAGGACACGAAATGTAAATTTTTAGACGATCTCAAGTAGTTGGAGGGTGGAAAGTGAGACCAGCCGGGATGTGTAAAAAGTCAAAGCTGGAGGTAACAAAGGCAAGGATGAGGGTTTTAGCAGTAGGCAAGGAGAGACAGAATGGAGTTGGGCAATGTTATGGCTGTCCAAATGATAGCACAAATATGGGATCAAATATGAAACTAAGGTTGCAAAGCATTTGGCTCGGCCTCAGGCAGTTCCCAGGGAGAGGGGTAGCATTGGTGGTCAAGGAATGGAGTTTGTGATGTGGTCCGAAGGCAATGGCCTTGGTTTCCCCGATGTTTAGTTGGAAGAAATTTCTGCCCAGCTAGAACTGGAAGCCAGTCAATGGTGATGAAGCAGAACTGGATGTTGTTGGCATTCATGTGGAAACTTACACAGTGTTTTTGGATGATATTGAGGGACAGCATGTAGGTGAGAAATAGGAGGGAGTCAACCATAGATCCTTGGGGAACACCAGGTGTAATGATGAGGAAGCAGGAAGGGAAGTGATTGCACGTGATTCCTGTTATGACAGGATACATAAGAGTGGAACCAGCAAGCACAGTCCCACCCATTGTAGATTGTAGAGAGGCATTGGAGAAGAATGGGATAGTCAATCATGTCAGAGGCTGCAGATAGGATGAGGAGGGATAGCTTCCCTTCATTACACTCACATAGGATATCATTTGTGACTTTCGTCTAACCATGTGCCTGCCCTGCCCAAAGTTTGTGGGTTGGCTACCATCTTCCTGTGTGCCTGGAGTTGATGAAAAAGGTGTAAAGGTGTAAATTCTGTAAGTTAGTAAATTAACTTATGTGAGAGGCATACACTGAAAGAAAAACAGAAGGGGGACAATATACTCAGATGGAGAGATAGAGAGGGGAATGTGAGCATAAGGGTAGACAAATAGTGAGATATAGGGCGGGATTCTCTGTTGTGAGTCTACCCCGCTACTGTTGCTATCAAGGACAGAGAATTTGGCGTGCTGTTCGGTACCGGCGGGGTTCTCTACTCCCACTGCTTGTCAATGGGATTTTCCATTGAAGCCACCCCATGCCGCTGGGAAACCCACAGGTGGGGTTGCACGTGCAGTGGGGGCAGAGAATTCCACTGCCAGTGAACCGCTAGAGAATTCCGGCCATAGAGCTTTGGGCTTGATTTTCAACACCAAGGTGGGGAGCAGGATGTGTAAAAAAACACTTTACAAAAAGAGCTTGGCTGGGAGCCCAGAAATCCATTACGCCTGTTGAACCGCCCGAGCCTCAGAGCAAATACTGATTGATTGACAGCTCTGACTCTCCAATCTCTGCTGTCAATTTCACAATGTATATTTCCACATAATTAAATTGTTTCAAATGCTTGCTGTTTCTGTTATTGATACTTTAAAGGATCTGGATTATTTAAACTTTCTTGCTCTGTAATGAAATTGCTATTTTAAACATCGTGGTAAGTAATAAATGAATAACTTTTTTCTGACAATGTACTATCCCTAAAGGACTCATTGGTTCTGTGCTATGTATATTAGGTCAATGGGCATTAAGTACCATAGCTTGGCATTGGAGGCATAAAGGGTGGGTGGATGGAAGGATATGGTTTGGCATATGAGGCGTGAGGGGTGGGAAATGAGTGGAGAGGCATATCTTGATATAGGGGGCCATGTGGGACCATGGGGGATTGGTGAAGTGGCATAGTTTGGTACAAAGGCATGAGGGACCATGGGGGTGGTTGGGGGATACTTTGGCATGGGGAGCATGAAGGCGGACTCTTTGAAATTGACCTTTTAAAAGGTCCCCTCATGCAGACTATGATTCACAAGACTTGGGGGGAGTCCAGGTCCAAGTACAGGAAAATTGCGGAGATGTAGGACATGCCTATCTTTGCAATCGGCCTGATGTGGATTTTAGACCTGAACAAGTCCGCACTCTTTAAAGGCACTCCCGATAAGCAGCCAGCCTGGGAATGGGGTCCGGGAACTTGCAAATGGAACTCACTCTCCATTTTTAAAGGTCTCCTAAGTCATCCTGACTTCGTGAAAATCCAATTGTAGAAGAGAGTTTGTGAGAACCATGCAAAGAAGAAGCAGACAATGAATGTCATGCCCCCCTGGGCTAGTGCGCGGCCAATTCCAGCCCCGCTTACCTGGCGGCGCTACACAAGTGAAATTAGATGTTATTTTAAAATACCCGAGGATCTTGGCTGAGCCCAATAAACTGCAGTCACCAGCTTTGTAAATTTAACACAAATAACCTTTTATTATTTAACAGTAATATAACTAAACTGACAAAAATGTAACTGACTACCTAATACCTCTTTCCCAACCCCTCTCTATCCAACTCGCCCCATTCTACAAATACACACACACAAACAACACAAAGGGAAAGGGTGGTGGAAAGGGAAGAAAATAATGATAAAATATAAGGATAAAGGATCTCTGATGCGTAAGAACGATTTCCAGTTAAAGTCTTCCAGTAGTCGGGCAGCACGGTAGCACAGTGGTTAGCACTGTGGCTTCACAGCACCAGGGTCCCAGGTTCGATTCCCCGCTGGGTGACTGTCTGTGCGGAGCCTGCACCTTCTCCCCGTGTCTGCGTGGGTTTCCTCCGGGTGCTCCGGTTTCCTCCCACAGTCCAAAGATGTGCAGGTTAGGTGGATTGGCCATGATTGCCCTTAGTGACCAGAAAAAGGTCAGGATGGGTTATTGGGTTACGGGGATAGGGTGGAAATGAGGGCTTAAGTGGGTCGGTGCAGACTCAATGGGCCGAATGGCCTCCTTCTGCACTGTATGTTCTATGTTCTACTTCAAACTTTCTTTTCGATACTTCTTCCTCCTAAGCTTGAGAGAGTTTTTTCTGGCAAGGCTGCCCACTTTCTCTGTAGATTCATGATCATTTCAGATCTATGGTAGAGACGAGGCAGGCACTCACTGCTTTTAGAACAATAAAGAAGTTCTTTACTTCAGCAGCGAGAGAGAGTTCCTTCTTTTTCAAGGTCTAATCGCTTCTGCCCAGCTCCCTCAGGATCATCCCGCAGTAACAAATCACTAACTGTTTGTCAGCCAGAATGCTGTCCCTGGCCAGCCCACAGGTTGCCAGACAGCGAATCGAACCAACTTCCAAGATTCACCCGGCACCGTTGAGCCTGTTGTCTCCTCTCCGCAATACAAATCCTGGAACACACTGTCCTGAGTACCAGGCTGCCTCAACTTGAGTCCCCTGCTTAAAGGCGCATTCTGATTTTCAGTCCACGAATCAAAAATAATAAAATAAATGGGATCAAAGGGAAATCAAAAGGAAGGACTCCAGCATGACAAATGCACATTTTTCAAATATCTCTACCCATGCTTTGCTATGGGAGATCAACTAGTAAGGGGTTGATTGGTGTCTAAATGCAATTAACAATGTGGGATGGAGAGCATCTGACTGAAACACGAGTACTCCAAACAGTTGTCAGTGTGGACTGGCAAGGCAGAGCCACTGGATCAGACTGGATTAAAAACACATCTGGTAAAGGTTCGTTTTGGAATTCATTGCCTGAGGGTTCAAGGAAGCACAACAAGAGCAGCTGTGAATAAAGGATACACAGCAAGAGCCCATCTGGGCATCATTGCCTGTAGAGATGTAGCGCCGCTCTGCGCTGACATAAATAGAGAGCTATTCTGGGTACATTTTCCTTTGCTGTTTTCACAGTTTGACAGCTGAAAGAATGTCAAATGAAAAGCTTCCCCTACAGTTTGAGTAGAAACCTGATTATTAACCTTTCCCACTATGCAGCAGCTGTCAGTTTGTCATAAACCAGTCTTAGGACAACTGTTCCTGATACCTGGTAAGATTGGTACAGTTTCATTCTTTTAGGGTTCACTGTAGATACAAGTAAATGATACTGTAAAAAATTCCATTTGGTGTTATGTTTATTTCCTGCACAAATAGCGAAACCTTATAATTAAAACACAGCAAGCTGGGAGAAATGATTCATAGACAGGGTCCAGGATAGTTAGGGAATCTCATTGAAATTTACAGAATACTGAGAGGCCTGGATAGAGTGGACGTGGAGAGGATGTTTCCACTAGTAGGAAAAACTCGGATTGAAGGGACGATCCTTTAAAACAGAGATGAGGAGGAATTTCTTCAGCCAGAGGGTGGTGAATCTGTGGAACTCTTTGCCGCAGAAGGCTGTGGAGACCAAGCTACTGAGTGTCTTTAAGTCAGAGATTGATAGGTTCTTGAGGGTTTATGGGGAGAAGGCAGGAGAATGGGGATGAGAAATATATCAGCCATGATTGAATGGCGGAGGAGTCTCGATGGGCCGAATGGCCTAATTCTACTCCAATCTTTCGTGGTCTTAAAGGGAAATTGGCTAGATACCTGGAGGGAGAATTGCAGAGATATGCGGAAAGAGAAAGGGAGTGGGACAAATTGGATTACTCTTTGAAAGTGTCAGTCAGACACAAAGGGCCAAATGAGACCTCCTTGTAAACTGCATTATTCCCACTTCCCCATTCCCTCTAGTCAAATAATGAAATGGATACTTTTCAGTGTTATTGCTGAAATATTCTTTAACTGAACACACCATGTATTCATAAATTGTAGCAACATGCAGTGTTTTTGTAATGGAACTTCTTGCTGACTCATAGATTATCATAGAATTTACAGTGCAGAAGGAGGCCATTCGGCCCATCGAGTCTGCACCGGCTCTTGGAAAGAGCACCCTACCCAAGGTCAACACCTCCACCCTATCCCCATAACCCAGTAACCCCACCCAACACTAAGGGCAATTTTGGACACTAAGGGCAATTTATCACGGCCAATCCACCTAACTTGCACATCTTTGGACTGTGGGAGGAAACAGGAGCGCCCGGAGGAAACCCACGCACACACGGGGAGGATGTGCAGACTCCGCACAGACAGTGACCCAGCGGGGAATCGAACCTGGGACCCTGGAGCTGTGAAGCAATTGTGCTATCCACAATGCTACCGCGCTGACTCAGCCAAAACACAACGGCTGCAAACAGTCACATTACTATTCCAGGCCAGAATGGAATTGATTGTTAAATTCATCTGTCAATCATTGCTACAAATGAATGGGATTGATTTTATGTACATAATTTGTATGTAACTATCCTCCACCTCCTGCTTTTTGCTGAAGAAATAAATAATTAATAACTATCTTTCGTGTAATATCTCGCACGCGACTTAAGGGATGGGAATGAGTGTCTTCCCTGTAATCCTTGCGGAGTACGAGTTCCCCAGCTAGAGGCGGGGGAACTCTATTCCCCACTGTATAAAAGGTCGGACAGTAAGGTACCGACCTGCAGAGGGAAACCCGGTAGAGATCTGGGCAGCGTAAACACTGAATTGTAAATAAATATTTGTTCTTTACTTCACTCAGTGTGGACTGCCCGTGTCCTTTTTAAAGTGGCGATGAGGAGTAAACCAGTCTGCTGTTGACGTTGCAACCTACTCAGCTGAGCCACCTCCCCGACATTCTGGACCCAGGTTCGGACAAATTATTTTCGGCATGCCTCTGCTTGGGCGGTTAGATGCATTTGATGCCGGTATTGAAGACTGGAAGCAATACGCAGAAAGGATGCGTTACTTCCTCTCAGCCAACAACATCACGGAGAACAAACGGCAGACAGCCATAATGTTGATGGCCTGCGGAGCACACACATTTTGGGTGATCCGGAGTCTCCCGTACCCGGCGGCGCCAGATACGCACTCGTTCGACCAACTCGTGGCATCTATGGCGCAACACTTTTACTCAACCCCGTCAGCGATCATTCAAAGGTATCGTTTTAATACGGCAGAGAGGTCTCCTGGTGAGTCCGTCACCGGGTTCATATCACGGCTACTGAAGATTGCCAGATTTTGTGAGCGTGGAACTGCTTTATCGAATATGTTCCTTAACCGGTTGGTCTGGCGTATGAATAATATGGAAAGACACCTCCCTGGCTTTTCAACAGGTGCTCCAGATCTCCTTGTCCTGAGAAAGCGCGGGACACGCCATCCAAGAGATACAATGGATGGAGGTGAACGTTTTGGAGCGTTGTCCCTCATGTGGTATCCCCGTGGCAGAGACTCTGGCCGAAGATCTAGCCAGTGAGATGTGGGCTGTCCCCGGGCATGGCTGAAGGCGATTCCAGCCCATGTGCAACGTGTGGGCACTGGTCTAGGCGCACTCGCCAGCAGCAGGAGGGCCAGCATTCCAGGCGCCCGGGTGAGGGAGGTGCCGGCCCCAGAGCCCGGGTCTTGCATCTGGATGACCCATAGGAGGCAGAGGATGAATGCGAGATGCAGCTGAACTGTTTGTCAGAGCCCCGTGTGGCCCCTATTCATAGCATGATATAGGTGAATGGCCACTTGCTTCAAACGGAGTTGAATACGGGAGCTGCTGTTTCTGCAGTGGCGCAGGGAACCTTTGATCTTATTAAATAGAGCCTACTTTGACTTTGGCAGACATGGCTGCTCATTTGGCCACGAGGGGGAACAATTGAAATTGTGGGGTTCACCTGTACTCCAATAGTTTATGGGCACCAATCAGTTTGTCTTCCCCTCATTGGCATGCAGGGAAATGGTCCTAGCCCGTTGGGCTGCGATTAGCTACACTGGTTGCAGTTGGCTAGTCAGCAGATCCTCCATGTGGTTTTCCAGCCTGGCTTGGGTACAATTAAAGGGTCTGCGGCCAAGATCCAGGTGCACCCAGAGGCCCAGCCCCGATATTTTCTTGCCCGCTCAGTTCCCTGTGCTTTAGTGGAGAAGGTAGAGACTGAACGTCAGTGCTTGGAGAGTTTGGGCATCATTAGAACTGTGCACCACCGATTGGGCAGCCCCAGTGATCCCCGTAATGAAGCCAGATAAGGCAGTCTGCCTCTGCAGCGACTATAGATTGACGGTGAACACGACTTCAAGGTTAGATCGTTATCCTTTGCCACACTTCGTGGATCTTTATGCTACATTGGCCGGTGGCTATACATTTACGAAATTGGACATGAACAACGCTTATCTACAGCTGGAGCCCGATAAGTCATTGTGGAAATACGTCATGATCAATACTCACAAATGACCAGTATACAAGGCTCCTGTTTTGGAGTACCTCACCTTGTGCAGTCCTCCAGCGCGTCATGGAGAACATCCTGCGTGGATTGCCAAGTGGTGCAGTTTACTTATAGACAACGTGCTAGTCACAAGAACGACGGGCCAAGAACACTTGCAGAACCTCAAGGCGGTGCTGAAAGGCTTTTCATAGTATGGGGTCCACCTGCGCCATGTGAAGTGCGTGTTTCATGTGAAATAAGTTGTCCACTTGGGGTATCTGATGGACCGAGACAGCCTGCATCCGGTTGCCGAGAAAGTGAGGGCCCCCACCCCACAAAATGCCTCAAAGCTTGACTCGTTTCTTGGAATGGTTAATTATTATGGCAGGTTCATTCCGAACTTGCCGGCCGTCCTGCTTGCCCTTCACTTGCTCCTCAAGAAGCACCAGCCTTGAGGATGGAGCCAGGCCCGGGATGAGGCGTTTAGGAAAGTGAAACGGCGGTAGTTCTCTTTGCGGGTGTTGAGACATTTTGACCCTTTGAAACCATTATTCGTCACGGGCGATGCATCGCCATATGGGATTGGTGCAGTCCTGTCTCGTCGGCTGAGCGATGGCCGTGACTGCCGGTCGCCTTTGCCTCCCGGACGCTGGCTGCTGCTGAGAGAAAATACACTCAGATTGAAAAAGGACTGGCAGCTGTATTTGGTACAAAGCAGTTTCATCAGTGCATCTATGGCCGCCATTTCTTTATCATCTTGAATCACAAGCCGTTGCTGGGCCTCTTCCATGAAGACAAGGCAATTGTGTCTGCAAGGATTCAGCGCAAGGTCTTTCGAGCACCGCCCCGGGACCCAGATTGTGCATGCTGATGCGTTGGGCCGTCTTCCCCTGCAGGCTGAATCTACAAACCCCCCCAAGGCAGCCACCGTGGTCGCTGTCCTGAATTTTATGGACTCCTTGCCGTCAATGCATCGTGTATTGATGACTGGACGGAAACCAACCCCATACTGGCCAAGGTGCGGCATCTAGTGCTCTATAGTGGCCAGCATCGACAGCTACCAGGGGAGTTGAAGACTTTCTCCTCAAGGTTCTCGCAGCTGATCGTGGAAGATGGTATCCTCCAGTGGGGTACAAGGGTTTGGCGAAGGGCTACGCAATCGTGTTGAATGACCTTCACAACGGGCACCCCGAAATGTCCAAAATGGAGATGCTGGTGAGAAGCTATGACTGGTAGCCGGATTTAGACATGGATATTGAGACGCTAGCCCAACAGTGCTCTATCTGTCAAGAGCACCAGAAACTGTCCTGGGTCCTCCGACTCCATTGTGGCACCTCCAGTCTATCTGACGTCGACATGCCCAATGGGTGCGCGGTGGTTAGAACTGCTGCCTCACAGCGCCAGGGTCCTGGGTTCAATTCCAGCCTTGTGCCTGTCTGTGTGGAGTTTGCACTTTCTCCCTGTGCCTTGCATGGGTTTCGCCCGGATGCTGTGGTTTCCTCTCACAGTCCAACGATGTGCAGGTTAGACGGATTGGCCATGCTAAATTACCCTTTAATGTGATCATAGATCATAGAATTTACAGTGCAGAAGGAGGCCATTCGGCCCATCGAGTCTACACCGGCTCTTGGAAAGAGCACCCTTCCCAAGGTCAACACCTCCACCCTATCCCCACAACCCAGCAACCCCACCCAATACTAAGGGCAATTTTGGACACTAAGGGCAATTTATCATGGCCAATCCACCTAACCTGCACATCTTTGGACTGTGGGAGGAAACCGGAGCACCCGGAGGAAACCCACGCACACACGGGGAGGATGTGCAGACTCCAGGCAGACAGTGACCCAAGCCGGAATCGAACCTGGGACCTGGAGCTGTGAAGCAATTGTGCTATCCACAATGCTACCATGCTGCCCCAATAAATAAATAAATAACCTTTTATTGTCACAAGTAGGCTTACATTAACACTGCAATGAAGTTACTGTGAAAAGCCCCTAGTCGCCACATTCCGGCACCTGTCCAATAGGTTAGGTGGGGTTAAGGGTATAGGGCGGGGCTGTAAGCCTGGGTAGAGTGCTTTTTCAAAGAGTTGGTGTAGACGCGATGGACCGAATGGCCTCCTTCTGCCCTGTAATGATTTGTTGTATCTTCTGACTCTGAAATGGAGAAACAGACATCTGAAGTCGGACGCCGATTCAACAATTCAGCTGCCTCCTGCCAATCGTCCATCACGGCATTGCTGCCAGAGACGGCGTCACTGGTGAGGTATATGCCGACTGGTACGCCACGTCAGGTACACGACGATTTACTGGAACTGAAGAGAATACGATATCCTCCACCTGCTCATCTTCATCGGTGGTCAAGAGGGTCTTTGGACTTTTGGGGGAAGGGGCACGAGGAATGTAATATCCCGCATAGAACTTAAGGGGTGCGAATGATTGTCTTCCGTGTGATCCTTGTGGAGTACGAGCTCCCCTGCTAGAAGGGGAGGAACTCTACAACCCACTGCATAAAAGGTCAGCCAGGAAGGTACCAACCCACAGAGAGGAACAGACATCTACTGGGCAAAGTAAATACCATACTGTAAATAAATCTTTGGTCTTAACTTCACTTGGTGTGGACTCCCTGTGTCCTTATTAAACTTCACTCTGTTCTTAACTGGGAAAAAAACTCTGCATACGTTTTGACAATAGAAGCATTGTTGAGTTTATACATTCGGATTTACAAAAGGTCAATAAAGTAGCGCATAGTGGGCTCAAGACTAAGGTCCGGACAGTGGTGTCAAAGGATAACTAGCAGAATGGCTAGCTAGCTGGCTACAAAACATAAAAGGGAACACAATCTACCAGCCGCACCCCGCCAGAGCCAGATAGATCCCGGGAGAGACCGCCCCCGGGATTCCCGACGGCCATTATGCCTCGTGAGATATAACCAGATCTCGCGTGGCGTTGCGACCTGGATCCCACCCACAGCTAAGTGAGTTTGAGTACCCACTTAGCTGTGCTCCCGCCGGATCTCACAGCCACCCAGCATTTATCGGCCTCGCTGAGGAGACCCCAGCTGGCCGCTGTTCAGTACTGGTCAGAATTTACAGTGCAGGAGGAGGCCATCTGGCCTATTGAGTCTGCACCAGCCCTTGGAGAGAGCACCCTACGTAAGCCCACATCTCCACCCTATCCCCATAACCACTGTGCCACCGTAGAAGGGCATTTGGCCAGTTTACCCTGTACCATCATTCAATTAGATCATGACTGATCATCTACCTCAATGCCATTTTCCCCACACTATCTCCATATCCCTTGATGTTATTGGTCTCCAGAAATGTATTGATTTCTGTCTTGAACATGCTGAATGCACAGCTCTCTGGGGTAGGGAACTCTAAAGATTCACCACCCTCTGAGTGAAGAAATTCCTCATCTCAGTCTTAAATGGCCCACCCTTATTTTGAGATTATGTCCCCTGGTTTTAGACTCACCAACCAGAGGAAATATCTTATTTACATCCACCCTGTCAAGCCGTGTAAAAATGTTGTAAGTTTCAATACAGTTAATTCTGAGCAGGATACGAGAAGATGTTAATAAATTGGCAGAACGGGTGTGTAATTGGGAAAGGAATATAAATATACCGAAGTGTGAGGCAATGTATTTTGCTGGGAAAATTAAGGTGACCACATACTCCTTGGCAAGTATGAGTCCAAATGGAATACAGGAGCAAAGTGACCTGGATGCACAGATGCACAAATCACTACAAGCAGCAATGAAGATTAATCAGGTAATTAATAAGGCAAACCAAGGACTGGGATAGAATTGAAAAGCAGAGAAGTTATGTTATACTTGTATATAGCTTTGGTTAACCAGTACTGTACTCATAGAATGCCATAATAAAAACAGGAAATGCTGGAAATACTCAGCAGGTCAGGCAGCATCTATGGAGGCAGAAACAAAATTAACACTTCAAGTGAACACCTCTCATCAGAACTGGAAAACATTAGCAAGGGTCTGGTTTAGCACACTGGGCTAAATCCCTGGCTTTTAAAGCAAAGCAAGGCAGGCCAGCAGCACGGTTCAATTCCCGTACCAGCCTCCCCGAACAGGTGCCGGAATGTGGCGACTTGGGCCTTTTCACAGTAACTTCATTTGAAGCCTACTTGTGACAATAAGCAATTTTCATTCAGGAATCAGGTTCTAAGGAAATACAGATGCTGGGGAGGGGAGGAACGAACATAAAAGGCACTCTTTTATAACTTTCAGGAAAGGCTAACAAGCTGAGCTCTTTTCTCCAGCGATGGTTGAGGGATGACATCCTTGAGAATTTTAAGAAAGGATTTGATAGGATAGATTTAGAGAAAATGTTTACATGGGTGCAGGATACCAGAACGAGCTGCCATGATTATGATAGTCACGAATAATTTATGGGTCTGCTGGAAGGAAGGTTTCAAGGAGTCCGCCAAAAGGTGAACGGAAATTGGTGTTTAATAGCAGAAGCCTGCTCTGCCAGTCAATAAGATCATGGCTGATATCCACTACAATGCATTTTCCCCATTCTATCCCCCTATCACTGGTATTTTAAAATCTGTCAATCTCTACTTTAAACATACTCAATGACTGGGTTTCCACAGCTCTCTGGGATAGAGAATTCCAAAGATTCACAACTGTCTGAGTGAAAGAAAATCTCATCTTGGAGCGGAGTGGCTTTCCCTCTTATTTTGAAATTGTACCCCCTGATTCCACATATCCCAACCAGAGAAAACATCTTACCTCCATCTACCCTGTCTGTATCTTTCAGTATTTTGTAGGTTTCAATTAGATCATCTCACAATCTTTGAAACTCTAAAAACATGCCCAGTTTTCCCAATCTCTCTTCATGGGACAGTCCCACCATCCCCAGAACAAGTCTGATAAACCCTTGTTGCTCTCCCTCGATGGAGGTCATGGAATCCAAACTACACCCAGTGCTCCAGGTGCAGTGTAAACAAGGTTCAATACAATTGAAGCAAGACCTTGCTACTTCTGTACTTAAATCCTCTTGCGATAAAAGCCAACATACCATTAGTTTCCCTAATAGCTTGTTAACCTTCAGTGACTTATTGATGAGAATATCCAGGTCTCTTTGTTAATTTACACTTTCTAATCTCTTAATATCTCAGAAATACTCTGCGTATCTGTTCCTCCGACCAAAGTGGATAACCTCACATTGTCCACATTATATTCCATAATATCATGATTGGACCTAGAATGATGCTGCCACCCAGTGGCATCCCTAGGAACTGCAGCTATAAAGCTTTCACATTGAACATCGTTTCTATTGATGTGAGATGCCGACGTTGGACTGGGGTGAGCACAATAAGAAGTCTTCCTGAGGAAGGAGCAGTGCTCCGAAAGCTAGTGTTTGAAACAAACCTGTTGGACTTTAACCTGGTGTTGTAAGACTTCTTACTATCGTTTCTATTGTTTGAGACCCCCGAGTGTTTCACAGTCTGAACTATACAGTCAGGAAGGGTGTGGAAAAAGCAGCGGACAAAAGAAATGTCCAGATGGCAGACAGCCCGTCAGAAAGAAAAAAACCGTCGACCTCGGGCCAATGCAACGTGCCTCAACGACTACCGTCCGGTGGCCTTGACATCGATCATTATGAAGTGCTTCGAAAGGTTTGTCATGAGACACATCAACTCCATACTCCCAGAATGCCTTGATCCACTGCAATTCGCACACCGCCGCAACCGGTCCACAGCAGACACCAACGCCCTGGCCCTACACTCACCCCTGGAGCATCTCAACCACAAGGACTCCTATGTCAGACTCCTATTCATCGATTACTGCTCCGCCTTCAACACCATCATCCCAGCCACTCGTCAAAACTCCAAAACCTACGACTTGGCTCCTCCCGCTGCAACTGGATCCTCGACTTCCTGACTCATAGACCACGATCAGTAAGAATAAACGCCTCCTCCACAATAGTCCTCAATACCAGGGCTCCGCAGGGCTGCATACTTAGCTCCCTACTATACCCCCTATACACACACGACTGTGCGGCAAACTTTGGCTCCAACTCCATCTAAAAGTTTGCTGATGACACGACCATCATGAGGAGCATCGATAAGGTAGATAGTCGACATATTTTCCCAAAGGTAGATGAGTCTAGAACTAGAGGGCATAGGTTTAAGGTGAGAGGAGAGAAATACAAAAGAGACCAGAGGGGAGATTTCTTCACACAAAGGGTGGTGAGCATCTGGAACTGGCTGCCAGAGGCAGTGGTAGAGGCGGGTACAATTTTGTCCTTTAAAAAGCAGTTAGACATGGGCAGGGTGGGTATAGAGGGATATGGGCCAAATGCAGGCAAGTGGGACTAGCTTAGTGATAGAAACTGGGCGGCATGGACAAGCTGGGCCGAAGGGCCTGTTTCCATGCTGTAAACATCTATGACTCTTTAACCATAGTGGATTGGATCTCGAACAACGATAAGTCAGAGTAAAGGAGGGAGATAGAGAACTTTGTGGAGTGGTGTAACAACAACAATCTCTCCCTCAATGTCAGCAAAACGAAAGAGCTGGGCATTGACTTCAGGAAGCAAAGTATCCTACACACTCCTATATGCATCAATGGTGCCAAAGTGGAGATGGTTGACAGCTTCAAATTCCTAGGTGTAAACATCACCAGCAATCTGTCCTGGTCCCCCACGATGATGCTACCACCAAGAAAGCACAACAGCACCTGTACTGCTCAGAAAACTAAGGAAATTCAGCATGTCCACATTGACTCTCACCAATTTTTACAGATGCACCATAGAAAGTATCCTATCTGGCTGCATCACAGCCTGGTATGGCAACTGCTCGGCCCAAGACCGTAAGAAACTACAGAGTCATGAACACAGCCCAGTCCATCACGGGAACCTGCCTCCCATCCATTGACTGTCTACACCTCCTGCTGTCATGGGAAAGCGGACAGCATAATCAAAGACCCCTCCCACCCCGGGTATTCGCCCTTCCAATTTCTCCCATCAGGCAAGAGATACAAAAGTCTGAGAAGATGCAATAAGAGCTTCTTTCCCACTGTTACCAGACTCCTGAATGACCCTCGTATGGACTGATCTGATCTCTTCATACATCTTCTCTACTAACTACTCCTGTATGCTTCACCGGGTGCCTGTGGCTATGTATTTACGTTGTGTATTTATGTACGCCCTATGTATTTTTCATGTATGGAATGATCTGCCTGAACTGTACGCAGAACAATACTGTTCACAGTACCTCAGTACACGTGACAATAAAAAAATCCAAATCGGCTCAATGGGATATTCTTCTGTTGTAAATACACATATATCCCCATAGGGCAGCACGGTAGCATTGTGGATAGCACAATTGCTTCACAGCTCCAGGGTCCCAGGTTCGATTCCGGCTTGTGTCACTGTCTGTGCGGAGTCTGCACATCCTCCCCGTGTGTGCGTGGGTTTCCTCCGGGTGCTCCGGTTTCCTCCCACAGTCCAAAGATGTGCAGGTTAGGTGGATTGGCCATGATAAATTGCCCTTAGTGTCCAAAATTACCCTTAGTGTTGGGTGGGGTTACTGGGTTGTGGGGATAGGGTGGAGGTGTTGACCTTGGGTAGGGTGCTCTTTCCAAGAGCCGGTGCAGACTCGATGGGCTGAATGGCCTCCTTCTGCACTGTAAATTCTACGATTCTATGATATATATGTTTCTGGAACATACCTCTTCATTCACCTGAGGAAGGAGCAGCGCTCCGAAAGCTAGTGTTTGAAACAAACCTGTTGGACTTTAACCTGGTCTTGTAAGACTACTTACTGTGCCCACCCCAGTCTAACGCCGGCATCTCCACATCATAAATACACAGATATTTGATCTCTCAGGGAATGAAGGGATAAAGGGAACAGGCTGAAAAGTGGATTTGAAGGGAAAGATTAGCTTCGAGTTCAAAAACCAACATTTGTATTTTGTCAACATTTATAAATGCGGCTTGCGCTCACTCAACCAGCCATGATCTTATTGAATTGTGGAGCCAGTTTGGCAGGCCATGTGGTCTACTCCTGCTCCCGTTCCTTATCATAGAATCCCTACCATGCAGGAGGCCATTCGGTCCATTGAATCTGTACTGACCCTCTGAAAGAGAATCCCACCCACGCTCACTCCCCACCCTATCCCCATAAACCCACCCAACCTGCACATGGACACTAAAGGGGTAACTTAGCATGGCCAATCCGCCCAACCTACACATGCTATACTCTTTGTCTTTCTCGGTGCGCATGTGAAGAGCTTCAGGTGCTTCCTCTCCTCACACAACAGCCGCCATGACACCCGCACCGCGTGCGCTCCTGACGCCGGGCATGCGCAGTATGGCTATGGAGCGGAGGTGGCGGGAAATAGGTGCGCATGCGTGCGGCGTGGCAGCGTGCAGGAGCGGCGCGTGCGTGCGGGAGCTGCGCAAGCGCATACCGGGCGCCCGGCAGGGTCGGCGCATGCGCACCACCGCCCCTGTGTAAGACCGGAACCGGAAGCTGCCCCCCTCCTTTCTCTCTCTCTCTCTCTCTCTCTCCCGGCCGCCATGGTGAGTGCGGGGCCGCCGGTGAAAACGCGACACGTTCGGAGCTCCGGGAGGGCGGCCCGCCCCCGGGCACTGCGCTGCCCACCGCCTAACATTAATATAATGCGCGGCTGCCCACAGCCCGGGCCTAATGAGGGATAACAGCCGCTCCCGGTGACCGCGTGTCCCCGCCGCCGGCTCCAGGCCTCGGGGATAGGGCCCCGGGCTGGGGTGAGGGCCCGGGTGCTCCCCCTCCCCGCCCTCCCTCTCTCGGTGCCCCGCTCATTCTCTCCTCTGTTTCCAGGTCTACAAACGATACGTGGAGATCGGCCGCGTGGCCTACATCGCCTTTGGCCACCACGCGGGCAAGCTGGTGGCGATCGTGGATGTGATTGACCAGAACCGGGTAGGAGCTCACACTGACCCCCCCGTCACACAGCAGCCCCCCCTCCCCCCGTCACACAGCAGCCCCCCCTCCCCCCGTCACACAGCAGCCCCCCCCCAGTCACACAGCAGCCCCCCCCAGTCACACAGCAGCCCCCCCCCCAGTCACACAGCAGCCCCCCCCCCCCCCAGTCACACAGCAGCCCCCCCCCAGTCACACAGCAGCCCCCCCCCAGTCACACAGCAGCCCCCCCCCAGTCACACAGCAGCCCCCCCCCAGTCACACAGCAGCCCCCCCCCGTCACACAGCAGCCCCCCCCAGTCACACAGCAGCCCCCCCCAGTCACACAGCAGCCCCCCCCCCAGTCACACAGCAGCCCCCCCCAGTCACACAGCAGCCCCCCCCCAGTCACACAGCAGCCCCCCCCCAGTCACACAGCAGCCCCCCCCCAGTCACACAGCAGCCCCCCCCCCCAGTCACACAGCAGCCCCCCCCCCCCAGTCACACAGCAGCCCCCCCCCCCCCAGTCACACAGCAGCCCCCCCCCCCAGTCACACAGCAGCCCCCCAGTCACACAGCAGCCCCCCCCTCCCCCAGTCACACAGCAGCCCCCCCCCTCCCCCAGTCACACAGCAGCCCCCACCTCCCCCAGTCACACAGCAGCCCCCCCCCCCCCAATCACACAGCAGCAGCCCCCCCCCCCCCCCCAAGTCAGCGGCACATTGCCGCCCGGGCCTCATCGGCTGTAACAGGCCTGCACTCTGTCTGCTCTGTGTTAAACCTGTCAGCTGGTCCTGTGTCCCCCTTTCTGATTCAGCAATTCGCAAACGTTCCCTGGTTGAAGAATGTCTTTTTAAATGGATTAATAATCACTCCCATCAGCCCCCACACCTGACTACTGTACAGTGCTCATAATGTGATGGATGTAAACTTTTTAAAATTACACTAACTTACTGATGTGAATTTGCTGACTTCTTAATGACACTCTATATTTGATAGTAGCCTGGGAGAGGGGGTGGGGGAGTCAGCAATGGGGAACCACATTTCAGTGAGAGACGAATTATGTGGGGAGGCAGAGCTTCCCTCTGGCGGCTGCTGCTTGCTAACCTGTTCATGACTATCGTGCTCTAGGTTGTCAACCATCCTTGGGGCCCACCCTGGATGGACCTCTGTTTGAGATGCTGTGCTCTAGAACCAGAGGTTCCGAATAGAAGCCCATCCAAAGAGATCTGAATACTAAAATGAAGCCCGGCACCTTTAGTGCAGCAGGCAGAGGCTGTTATGATCCCGATGAGGGGGGAAACTTAATGAAATGAGCCCCAACAACAAATTGATGTCAATTCCTCTTTTTGTAACTTTTACTTTAACACGAACCAGAATCAACACCAATTGTGTATGAATTAATGGGAAAATGATACTTCAAATTAAATTGATTTTACTTTATATCAGGGTTTCCCAAACATTTCAAGCCTCTGAATCCCTAGTGACCTCTCAAAAGTATTGAGAAACCCCAAACATTCTCATAATATCGATGACCGTTTTGCCGCAAAAGCATACGTTCATGAGATATTTGCCATTCGATCAAGGCTGATCTCATCTTGGCCTTAACTCCACTGTCGTTGCCCCTTCTCCAGAACCCTTCAACCCATTGCCAATTAAAAATCTGTAACTCCTCCTTAAATTAGTCATTGTCCCAGCATCCACCGACTTGGGTAGCGAATTCCACAGATTCACAACCCTTTGAGTTTCTCCTCAACTACGTTTTAAATTTGCTGCCTCTTATCCTGAGACTATGACCCCTCGTTCTAGAATGTCCCACAAGAGGAAGCATCCACTCCACATCTACTTTATCCATACCGTTAATCATCTTGTATACCTCAATTTGATCTCGATCCAGGTGTAAATAAGTCTTTTCTAGCTATATCTGTGCACATATTCACCTGGTAATTAAAAGATTCTCTGATTAAAAGACTATAAGATGTACCCTTTATTATTTCTAGTGGGAGGAATGATGCTGGAAAGCTGATTCTAAGTATTGAACCCACCCTTTCCCTCACACTCGCATCTCTCATTCACTTAGCTGTGTCTCTGAAATTCACACACTCACTCGTCCCTCTCATTCACATAAACCCTCTCACACGCAAACACTAACCCTCTCATAGATACTCCCCTCACATGGAAACATCCATTTTCACAGACGCTGCTCATGAAAACACTCCCTTCACGGACCCACCGCGTGGGCACTGGCCTCTTCCCCCCCCCCCCCCCCCCCCCCTTCACGGACATTACCTTCACACCTGTCAAACTCTCGCCCCCTCAGACCATGGACTAGACTGCACCATGAACTGTGTTAAGTCAAGCTACCTCTTTGAATCTCTCCTAGGCATTGGTGGATGGCCCTTGCAGTGGCGTGCGGAGACAAGCAATGCCATTTAAATGTATGCAGCTCACTGATTTCAAGATTAAAATACCCCACAGGTGAGACCTAGATTTGTTCAGTTAAATTTACGTATTTAGAATTAAAACATTATTTTCGTTCAAATGAATATAATTTAATCCGAAGCTGAACTCAATATTGTGCATTTAAGTCTCTTCAGAAGCTTGGGCTGGATTCAAACCTGGTTTCTCGACAATAGGCCAATTCATCATTTTTAAAAAAAATGATCTTGAGGATCAGGTTTGAGTCCAAAATGGGCCGAAACAATTCAGTTGGCCCAATTGTAACTTGCACTGCAGTGTGGCGGAATATGGGTTTGAACGCATGTTTTCCTGGCGCTGAGGGACAAATTGCTTGGCTGCTAGCCATTTATTTATAGCACAGTTTGGTGAGGGTTACCAGGATATATTGGCTCATCTCCATTTCGAGACTTTGTGTTCATGTGTGAATTCCAACAATTTCTTCAGGTCATCTTAAAAAAGAAAGGGGGGTGCTCCGGTTTCTTCCCACAGTCCAAAGATGTGCAAGTTGGAGATTGGCCATGCTAAAATTGCCCTTTGTCCAAAAAGGATTGGGTGGGATTGCGGAGATGGGATGGAGATGTGGGCTTAAGTATGGTGCTCTTTCCAATGGCCGGTGCAGACTCGATGGGCCGAATGCCCTCCTTCTGTACTGTAAATTCTTTGACGTCTTCCTGGCCTTGTACTTCAAGGGAATTATGCATATAAACTCCTAGGTTTCTCTCTCCATTCATAGCTATCAACATTTTTTTTATTGAATGTGCCATTATTCATTGCGATTTCACGTGGTTGCAACAATTAATCTGCACCCATCTGTCTCCTGTCTGTCCTCTAAGAATATTGGCTTTGTTGGACAGCCAACCAACAAAGGTGTTTTAATTTGAAAAGAGATAGAACTTGGGTCATTTTCCCAGCTAAGGAATATTGGTGTTCCGTTTACTTTGAATTCTTACTGTTTCAGACGGTTCCTAGTGATCACCTGCAATCTCATCACAGAAACTCCTCTGAATTTATGTAGTGTTTGGCGGGGGGGCACACACAAGCATTTAACAATGCACCATATATTAAGAAAAGACTTTTGAAGTCAACAAATCATTGAGCAAAATTGCACACATTGAATAACTAGATTACTCAACAAACAAGTTTGTTTTATAATTTTCTCTTAGTGTCCGCCACAAGTCTGTGAAAGCTGCTTGGGAAAAGGAGAAAATCAATGAGAAATGGGAAGCCACTCACTGGGCAAAGAAAATTGAAGCCCGTGCAAAGGTTGGTGCTTTATCAACACTTCCCCATGGCTAAAGTGTTTGTGTGGGACAATTTTGTGTCCAGTCCTGTTGTTTAACTGCAAATTGGAATTTAAAACGCTGTAGATTTACATCCTCACATTGTGTCAGTGTCTTGTCTAATTAAAACGTCTTCTCCCAAAAAGCGTGCTCGATATAATTTACCTATTTCTCTCTCGCCTCCCCTCAGAGAGCCAAAATGACAGACTTTGATCGCTACAAGGTCATGAGGGCCAAGAAAATGGTGAGTTCACTTTCACAAGTAACTGTTTAGATCGTTGTCTGGTATTTCACGTAAGTTTTTGCACCTTAGCGTTTAAATTTGTTCTATCATTTAGCTTGTTTTACAGCGGTACTTCTGATTTTGGCCGGCTGGGTTAAGTGTGTTGGGTATGTGGTGATAAGTTATTTCATAACTGCTTTATTTAAATTGTTTAGCACAGGAACATAAACTAGAAGCAGGAGTGGACCAAATGACCCATTAACACAGCAATGAAGTTACTGTGAAAATCCCCTAGTCGCCACACTCGAGCGCCTGTTCGGGTACACCGAGGGAGAATTCAGAATGCCCAATTCACCTAACAGCACGTCCTTTGGGATTTGTGGGAGGGAACCGGAGGAAACCCACGCAGACCCGGGGAGAACGTGCAGACTCCGCACAGACAGTGACCCAAGCTGGGAATCGAACTCTGGTCCCTGC
Organism: Scyliorhinus torazame; assembly: GCF_047496885.1. Classification (NCBI taxonomy): domain Eukaryota; kingdom Metazoa; phylum Chordata; class Chondrichthyes; order Carcharhiniformes; family Scyliorhinidae; genus Scyliorhinus; species Scyliorhinus torazame. The sequence goes on from NC_092717.1 coordinate 7,774,716, forward strand.
CGCTGTAAAGCAACAGTGCTAACTATTGTGCTACCGTGTGATTATGACCTGGGGTTTCAACTCCATCTTCCAGGCCTCTACCCAAATCCCTGGATTCACTGAGAGGCCAGAACTCTTATCTGTTGACCTTAAATGTATTCAATAATGGAGCATCCGCAACTCTCTGGGGTAGAGAATTCCAAAGATTCACAACTCTTGAGTGGAGAAATTTCTCCTCCGGTCTAAATGACTGTCCCTTTACCCTGAGACTGCCTCCTGTGTTTTCGACACTGGCCAGCGGAAATAATCTCTTAGCACCTACCCTGGCCGTTCAGAATCCCGAATATTTCAATGCTTCCCGTTTTTCTAAACTCGGGCTAATGATCGTTCCATTTAAGGTGCAAATTATTAACTTCAGCTGAGGTATTTGCTTCACCAGGACAAATCACTGTTTTATGAACTAATGTCTGGTAATCAGTTAATTGTATTTAATGTTACCATGTGAGGTAATAATCTGGAGTCCTGAGGGTTCAATTGTTAAGGGAAATTCTAGGCGCCAGGGTGTATTCCCTCAAATTTAAATTGATTAGAGAGTGACTTAACCAAAGCTTTTGGGTACATGTAGAAACAATCTCCTGGTTGTGGAGCCTGGGATTAGGGGGCACGTTCTAAAAATTAGAGCTATGGCTTTTGGGGTTGAAACTGGAGAAAGCTTATGCATGCAAAAGGTGGTAAAGTTTGGAACTGTCCTCTGCAGATAGAAATGGTGGATTAATTGTTTGCTTTAAACCTGAGAATGGCACAGACATTTGTTATTAAGGGATATGGGGCAAAAGCAGGTATATGGAGTTAGGATATAGATCAGCCATGATCTCATTGAATGATAGAACAGGATAAAGGAACTGAATGGGTGGTGTATTTGTGGAACTTGCTGCCCCATAATGCGGTGGAATCTGAGTCATTAAACAGTTTTAAGAAGGAAATAGGTATATTTCTGATTTTAAAACGGGTTAAAGGGATATGGGCAACATGTGGGGAATGGATTTTAGATCGGGAAGAGATCAGTCATGATCAGATTGAGTGGCAGAGCAGGGCTCGAAGGGCTGAATTGCCGCCTTCTGCTCCTAATTCCTACGTTATCAATCTGCATAATTGTCAAACTGAGGAAATTCAGCGCTTGTTCAGAAACTGGCCTTTCTAAAATGGCATTTATAGGCTTGTGGAAGGCAAAATGGTAAATTCAATTTGTTAATGCTTTTAATGATGCGCATACTTAGTAGACCCTTTCTGATTTTGTACCGTAGTCACAAAGGGGGGATATGTATGCCAAAGAAATTAGAGTCCATTCAGACGCTGTCAGGCAGCTTCCATCTGGCTGAACAGCAATATGTGACCCTGACAAAGTGAGTGTGTCATGGTTAAATAAATCAGCATGGATTGCAGTAACTTGACTTCTTCTTCCCTCTCCTCAGAGAAACAAAATCATCAAGCACGAGTTGTCAAAGCTGAAGAAGGAAGCCAACAAGAAAGCATAAATGTTTATTGTGTAAACAGAAAAAATAAACTTCATAACAAAATTTTAAACTGGTCTTTGTGACTTTGTTGCCTGGGTTATTGAGTGGATTAGCATGCCAGGTTGGAAATGTTTACTTTTCATTTAGGCTGCCAAAGGTAGCGTTTAACCAGTTTCTCAACATTCCCGTTTCAAGCAAAGTTATGGAATTTTAACATTGATGTAATGGTGTATAAATTGAGAATGTGGGACCATTTCTTTTTGCAGGATCATTTGTCTTCCATGTTGCAAGCTGTTAACGTCAATTGGGTCAGGAAGTAGAGAGGATAGAGATATAGATTGGGTAAAAATCCAGAACTTAATAGTCGATTGGTTCATCCTTAGCAGACCCTTTCTGATTTTGCACCATAGTCACAGGATCGGGGGGGGGGGGGGGGGGGGGGGGGGGGGGGGGATTTGTATGCCAGAGGATGTAGAGTCTATGTCAGATAACTCCCATCTAGCTGAATAACAACATGTGACCCCAACAAATTGAGTGAGTCCTGGTTTGCTTCACTGTTCAGTCGTTCTGCGGTGCCAGCAGCTCGCACTCTGGTAAGTTCCGGTGCAGAACTGTTTTGAGCTGAAGACTGCAAAAGTGTGGATGATGCCCACTCCAGGCATATCATCTTTGTCACCCAATGAATTAGATCGTGCGCTGCATTTGTGACTATTATAACATTGCATTGTTGCTCTTTTGTTGTGATGTGCTATTTCTAAAGACTGGCATGTGTCAGCCTTTATTACTACATTTGAATCCCAATCATTAAATATCTATTGGTACTAATACAGCTATGGTGGCAAGACATAATATCCCAAACCTAACATTTAACACCCACTATTTAGCTTTTCTCTAAAATTACCATCTACCACACCTTTATGAAATATATGAACTAATGTTTCCTGAACTTCATATCTCTGATGATCTGGGCACTGATTTTCACCAGTTCATGCTGGTACAGTTCCAACCAATTACACTGTCCACGCAGAAAAGTGCATTTTAATTTTGGGAAATTGAAACTCCCCAAAAATCCATTTTCTAGCTGGTGCATAGGTCACTGCCAAAACCTGATGAGGGCAATTTTGGAAGCTGTTCACACTTAGCTGCCTGATAGCTTGTGTAGTTGTGTTTACCATGCATTGCAAATAGTGGCAAAATCCCATTAATGTAGACACACAAGTTACTATCCTCGAACTGCTTAACAAAATTGCTGCCTACATCCAAACTCTGACCAAGTCCTGTTCGCACAGCACCCCTGTGCTGCCTTTACAACTTGTCTAACAGCAATGTGTTTTTAAAACTATCATCCCACCGCTCCTTTCCATCTCGACCCTCAAACACTGCAGCTGTCAAGCCTCTGCTTTCTGCTCCCTTCTGCAACCCCAGTTTTTGTTTACTACATCTTTGTGGGTCACACCTTCAGCTGCTAATTCCTAGCAGATTAATAATGTTTTTTTTTAAACTCTGCCATTTTATTTAAAGAACTGCCCACAACAAAAGTTACTGGGGAAAGAAAATTTGGCATTGCTAAACCAAATTCTTGGCAAATTGCCAAGTGTCCATTGTAGGTTACAATTCAAATATATCAATAGAAGTAAAGTCAAAATAAAATGAACCTAACTGAATTATCCCTTTTGACATTTTGCTATAATTTTGTAAGTAAAGACATCTTTATAAACAAACTGATTTAAGATGGGGTAAAATAAGACATTTCGGCTATTGATTCTAGTGTTTAAGAAATAATTCCCAATAGCACATTTAGAATAATTTATCATCTTGAACTATGTTAGGAACAATCGCAACCATAAAACCGGTACCTCATTCGATTGCATTTATTTTTATACATTTTTAAGGGGCAATTTAGTGTGGCCAATCCACCTACACTGCACATTGGGTTGTGGGGGTGAGACACGGGGAGAATGCAAACTCCACACACACTGACCCGGGTCCTCGGCCCCGATTGCATTTATTTTAAGCACAATGATGTTTCTTGTTAAAATGATTACTTGAAACTAAAGTGCAGCATAATAACCTTTTATCTCAATAACAGCACTAATCTTAATTTTTTTTCATGTTTTGTGATCCAACTGAAAACTAAAGGTTGGTAGCCACGAATGAGATGTTAAAGAGCTCCATGTGAATCCGGACTGGTAGGTTGCAACTTGCCCTAAACGCTGGAATTAACTCAAAGAACAAAGAAAGGTACAGCACAGGAACAGGCCCTTCGGCTCTCCAACCATGCTGCCCGTCTAAACTAAAATCTTCTACACTTCCGGGGTCTGTATCCTATTCCCATCCTATTCATGTATTTGTCTAAACTTCACTATCGTCCCTGCTTCCACCACCTCCGGCAGCGAGTTCCAGGCACCCACTGCCCTCTAATAAATGTGCCTCGTACATTTCTAAACCTTGCCCCTCGCACCTTAAACCTGTGCCCCCTAGTAATTGACCCCTCTACCCTGGGAAAAAGTCTCTGACTACCCTGTCTGCCCCTCATAATTTTGTAGACCTAACTCCACGAACATTTCTGCTTCACTGGTTCTCCTTCACCTCCTTAAGCTCGGTAAAACTTTAGTCTTTGAATCAGCTTTTTGTCAGCTGATCTGATATCTCCTGATGTGACGAGTATCCGATTTTGTTTTGATAAGGCTCCTGTGAAGTGATGGAGAATAAATCAGGAGGTAACAAGGACAGTATGTTAGTCATGGGTGACTCATGTATGTTGGGAAAATGACATTGGCATAGGTAGCCGCGAGGAAGAATTCATAGTGTATTCAGAACAGTTTCCTAGAATTATATGTTGTAGGTAAGCGGTGGTATTGTCTCTGGACTATTAATCCAGAGACCCAGAGTAATGCTCTGGGGACCCAGGTTCGAATCCCACCACTGCCGATGGTGAGATTTGAATTGAATAAAAATCTGGAATTAAAAGTCCAATGATTGTCGATTGTTGTAAAAACCCATCTGGTTCACTAATGTCCTTTAGGGAAGGAAATCTGCCGTCCTTACCCGGTCTGGCCTACATGTGACTCCAGACCCACAGCCGTGTGGTTGACTCCTAACTGCCCCCTCCAGGGCAATTATGGATGGGCAATAAATGCTGGCACAGCCTGCGATGCCCATGCCCCATGAATGAAAAGAAAAACTGATCAAGCTATTTTGGATCTGGCAATGTGTAATGAGGCAGTTTCATGAAGAATCTGAGTAAATGATCCCCTGGGATACTGACCATAACATGATCGAATTTAGCGTTCAGTTTGAGTGAGAAACTTGAGTCAGAAACTAAACTTAAATGGGGGTAATTACAAAGGAATGGGGGTAGAGTGGACTCGGAATGGAGTTTATCATAGAATTTACAGTGCAGAAGGAGGCCATTCGGCCCATCGAGTGCACCGGCTCTTGGAAAGAGCACCCTACCCAAGGTCAACACCTCCACCCTATCCCCATAATCCAGTAACCCCACCCAACACTAAGGGCAATTTTGGACACTAAGGGCAATTTATCATGGCCAATGCACCTAACCTGCACATCTTTGGACTGTGGGAGGAAACCGGAGGAAACCCACGCACACACAGGGAGGATGTGCAGACTCCACACAGACAGTGACCCAAGCCGGAATTGAACCTGGGACCCTGGAGCTGTGAAGCAATTGTGCTAACCACCATGCTACTGTGCTGCCCGTTTAGCAGAAAAGATGGTTGATCAGCATGTTCATGATAGTTCATGACTCCCACTTCAAAGATATATCCTATTACAAAGAAATGTACAGCACAGGAACAGGCCCTCCAAGCCCGTGCCGACCATGTTGCCCGACTAAACTACAATCTTCTACACTTCCTGGGTCCGTATCCCTCTATACCCATCCTATTCATGTATTTGTCAAGATGCCCCTTAAATGTCACTATCGTCCCTGCTTCCACCACCTCCTCCGGTAGCGAGTTCCAGGCACCCACTACCCTCTGTGTAAAAAAACTTGCCTCATACATCAACTCTAAACCTTGCCCCTCTCACCTTAAACCTATGCCCCCTATAATTGACCCCTCTACCCTGGGGAAAAGCCTCTGACTATCCACTCTGTCTATGCCCCTCATAATTTTAGGTCGCCCCTCAACCTCCTTCGTTCCAGTGAGACCAAACCAAGTTTATTCAACCGCTCCTCATAGCTAATGCCCTCTATACCAGGCAACATTCTGGTAAATCTCTTCTGCACCCTTTCTAAAGCCTCCACATCCTATTGAGGAAGAAGGATTCTAGAATTCAACCATGGTTAACCAATGAAGTGAAGGATAGTATTAAAATTAAAGAAAAGACATACAATATGGCAAAGAGGATTGAAAAGTTTTTAAAACCAACAAAAGATGACCAAACAAAGAGGGAGAAGGTAAACTGTGGATAAACTAGCAAGTAATATAAAACGGACGGTAAGTATTTCTTTGTACATATAAAATGGAAGAGAGAGGCCAAAGTGAACATATCGGCCCTTAGAGAATGAGAGGAGGGAAATAATGGGAACCAGGTAATTGCAGAGGAACATAGAACATACAGCACAGAACAGGCCCTTCGGCCCACGATGTTGTGCCGAACCTTTGTCCTAGATTAATCATAGATTATCATTGAATTTACAGTGCAGAAGGAGGCCATTCGGCCCTTTGAGTCTGCACCGGCTCTTGGAAAGAGCACCAGACCCAAACTCAACACCTCCACCCAACACCAAGGGCAATTTGGACATTAAGGGCAATTTATCATTGGCCAATTCACCTAACCCGCACATCTTTGGACTGTGGGAGGAAACCGGAGCACCCGGAGGAAACCCACGCAGACACGGGGAGGACGTGCAGACTCCGCACAGACAATGACCCAAGCCGGAATCGAACCTGGGACCATGGAGCTGTGAAGCAATTGCGCTATCCACAATGCTACCGTGCTGCCCTTAAGAACAAATAAATCTACACTATATCATTTTACCGTCATCCATGTACCTATCCAATAGCTGCTTGAAGGTCCCTAATGTTTCCGACTCAACTACTTCCACAGGCAGTGCATTCCATGCCCCCACTACTCTCTGGGTAAAGAACCTACCTCTGATATCCCTCCTATATCTTCCACCTTTCACCTTAAATTTATGTCCCCTTGTAATGGTGTGTTCCACCCGGGGAAAAAGTCTCTGACTGTCTACTCTATCTATTCCCCTGATCATCTTATAAACCTATCAAGTCGCCCCTCATCCTTCTCCGCTCTAATGAGAAAAGGCCTAGCACCCTCAACCTTTTCTCGTAAGACCTACTCTCCATTCCAGGCAACATCCTGGTAAATCTTCTTTGCACCTTTTCCAGAGCTTCCACATCCTTCCTAAAATGAGGCGACCAGAACTGTACACAGTACTCCAAATGTGGCCTTACCAAAGTTTTGTACAGCTGCATCATCACCTCACGGCTCTTAAATTCAATCCCTCTGTTAATGAACGCGAGCACACCATAGGCCTTCTTCACAGCTCTATCCACTTGAGTGGCAACTTTCAAAGATGTATGAACATAGACCCCAAGATCTCTCTGCTCCTCCACATTGCCAAGAACTCTACCGTTAACCCTATATTCCGTATTCATATTTGTCCTTCCAAAATGGACAACCTCACACTTTTCAGGGTTAAACTCCATCTGCCACTTCTCAGCCCAGCTCTGCATCCTATCTATGTCTCTGCGGCCGACAACAGCCCTCCTTACTATCCACAACTCCACCAATCTTCGTATCGTCTGCAAATTTACTGACCCACCCTTCAACTCCCTCATCCAAGTCATTAATGAAAATCACAAACCGCAGAGGACCCAGAACTGATCCCTGCGGTACGCCACTAGTAACTGGGATCCAGGCTGAATATTTGCCATCCACCACCACTCTCTGACTTCTATCGGTTAGCCAGTTCGTTATCCAACTGGCCAAATTTCCCACTATCCCATGCCTCCATACTTTCTGCATAAGCCTACCATGGGGAACTTTATCAAATGCCTTACTAAAATCCATGTACACTACATCCACTGCTTTACCTTCATCCACATGCTTGGTCACCTCCTCAAAGAATTCAATAAGATTTGTAAGGCAAGACCTACCCCTCACAAATCCGTGCTGACTAGCCCTAATCAAGCAGTGTCTTTCCAGATGCTCAGAAATCCTATCCTTCAGTACCCTTTCCATTACTTTGCCTACCACCGAAGTAAGACTAACTGGCCTGTAATTCCCAGGGTTATCCCTAGTTCCTTTTTTGAACAGGGGCGCGACATTCGCCACTCTCCAATCCCCTGGTACCACCCCTGTTGACAGTGAGGACGAAAAGATCATTGCCAACGGCTCTGCAATTTCATCTCTTGCTTCCCATAGAATCCTTGGATATATCCCGTCAGGCCCGGGGGACTTGTCTATCCTCAAGTTTTTCAAAATGCCCAACACATCTTCTTTCCTGACAAGTATTTCCTCGAGCTTACCAATCTGTTTCACACTGTCCTCTCCAACAATATCGCCCCTCTCATTTGTAAATACAGAAGAAAAATACTCATTCAAGACCTCTCCTATCTCTTCAGACTCAATACACAATCTCCCGCTACTGTCCTTGATCGGACCTACCCTCGTTCTAGTCATTCTCATATTTCTCACATATGTGTAAAAGGCCTTGGGGTTTTCCTTGATCCTACCCGCCAAAGATTGTTCATGCCCTCTCTTAGCTCTCCTAATCCCTTTTTTCATTTCCCTCCTGGCTATCTTGTATCCCTCCAATGCCCTGTCTGAACCTTGTTTCCTCAGCCTTACATAAGTCACCTTTTTCCTCTTAACAAGACATTCAACCTCTCTTGTCAACCATGGTTCCCTCACTCGACCATCTCTTCCCTGCCTGACAGGGACATACATATCAAGGACACGTAGCACCTGTTCCTTGAACAAGTTCCACATTTCACTTGTGTCCTTCCCTGCCAGCCTATGTTCCCAACTTATGCACTTCAATTCTTGTCTGACAACATCGTATTTACCCTTCCCCCAATTGTAAACCTTGCCCTGTTGCACGTACCTATCCCTCTCCATTACTAAAGTGAAAGTCACAGAATTGTGGTCACTATCTCCAAAATGCTCCCCCACTAACAAATCTATCACTTGCCCTGGTTCATTACCCAGTACTAAATCCAATATTGCCCCTCCTCTGGTCGGACAATCTACATACTGTGTTAGAAAAGCTTCCTGGACACACTGCACAAACACCACCCCATCCAAACTATTTGATCTAAAGAGTTTCCACTCAATATTTGGGAAGTTAAAGTCGCCCATGACTACTACCCTATGACTTCTGCACCTTTCCAAAATCTGTTTCCCAATCTGTTCCTCCACATCTCTGTTACTATTGGGGGGCCTATAGAAAACTCCTAACAAGGTGACTGCTCCTTTCCTATTTCTGACTTCAACCCATACTACCTCAATAGGGTGATACTCCTCGAACTGTCTTTCTGCAGCTGTTATACTATCTCTAATTAATAATGCCACCCCCCCACCTCTTTTACCACCCTCCCTAATCTTATTGAAACATCTATAACCAGGGACCTCCAACAACCATTTCTGCCCCTCTTCTATCCAAGTTTCCGTGATGGCCACCACATCGTAGTCCCAAGTACCGATCCATGCCTTAAGTTCACCCACCTTATTCCTGATGCTTCTTGCGTTGAAGTATACACACTTCAACCCATCTCCGTGCCTGCAAATACTCTCCTTTGTCAGTGTTCCCTTCCCCACTGCCTCATTACATGCTTTGGCGTCCTGAATATCGGCTACCTTAGTTGCTGGACTACAAATCCGGTTGCCATTCCCCTGCCAAATTAGTTTAAACCCTCCCGAAGAGTACTAGCAAACCTCCCTCCCAGGATATTGGTGCCCCTCTGGTTCAGATGCAACCCGTCCTGCTTGTACAGGTCCCACCTTCCCCAGAATGCGCTCCAATTATCCAAATACCTGAAGCCCTCCCTCCTACACCATTCCTGCAGCCACGTGTTCAACTGCACTCTCTCCCTATTCCTAGCCTCGCTATCACGTGGCACCGGCAACAAACCAGAGATGACAACTCTGTCTGTCCTGGCTTTCAACTTCCAGCCTAACTCCCTAAACTTGTTTATTACCTCCACACCCCTTTTCCTACCTATGTCGTTGGTACCAATGTGCACCACGACTTCTGGCTGCTCACCCTCCCCCTTAAGGATCCTGAAGACACGATCCAAGACATCCCTGACCCTGGCACCCGGGAGGCAACATACCTTCCGGGAGTCTCGCTCGCGACCACAGAATCTCCTATCTATTCCCCTAACCATTGAATCTCCTACAACTATTGCTTTTCTATTCTCCCCCCTTCCCTTCTGAGCCCCAGAGCCAGACTCCGTGCCAGAGACCTGACCGCTAGGGCCTTCCCCCGGTAGGTCACCCCCCCCAACAGCATCCAAAACGGTATACTTGTTTTGAAGGGGCACGGCCACGAGGGATCCCTGCACTGTCTGCCTGTTTGTTTTTTTCCCCCTGACTGTAACCCAGCTATTCTTGTCCTGTACCTTGGGTGTGGTTACCTCCCTGTAACTCTTCTCAATCACCCCCTCTGCCTCCCGGATGATCCGAAGTTCATCCAGCTTCAGCTCCAGTTCCCTAACACGGTCTTTGAGGAGCTGAAGTTGGGTGCACTTCCCGCAGGTATAGTCAGCGGGGACACCAGTGGTATCCCTCACCACCCACATCCTACAGGAGGAGCATGTAACTGGCCTAGCCTCCATCCCCTCTTACCTTAAAGAATATAGCTGCTGTGTGGACTAACTAGATCTCCGCCCTTCGACTCTGCTCCCAGTCAGCTACACTTCCTGTAAACTCCTGGCTCTCTTTGCACTCTTTGCGGAAATGTCGGAAACAAAATGAAAGGAGCACCTTACTCCCTCCTCACCTAACTCCCTCGGTCACCAAACTCTCACTATCGCACTCAAAAAGCACCAAATTCAGCACTCCCTCGGTCACCAAACTCTCACTATCGCACTCAAAAAGCACCAAATTCAGCACTCAGTGCAAACAGGAGTTAAATAAATACTTTGAGTCAGTGTTTATGGTGGAAGACAGTAGTAACATTGCAAAAATACTAAATCAAAGGGCAAAAATGGAAGGGAAGGATATAAATACAATAACTATTACTAGAGGAAAAGGTAAGTAATGGGGCTAAAGGCAAGTCTCCTGAACCTAATGGGTTGCACCCTAAGATATTAAAGGAAATAGCTACAGATATAGTGGATATACTGGTAGTAACCTTCTTGCTGGAAGTCTTGCTAAAACTATACAAAGCACTAGTTCAACCACATCTGGAATACTGAGCAGTTTTGGTCCCCTGATCGAAGAAGTGATACATTGGCATTTGAGGTTGATCCCAGGTATGAAGGAATCTTCTTATGAGAAGTTAAGTAGGCTGGACCTGTACTCATTGGAGTTTAGAAGAATGAGAGGCGACCTTATTGAGACATAGGATTCTCAGGGGGTTTGACAGGGTCGATGCTGGGAGGCTGTTTCCCCTTGTGAGAGGGTCTAGGACCAGGGGGCATGATCTCAGAGTAAGGGGTCACCCATTTAAGACAGATGGGGAGGAATTTCTTCTGAGGGTGGTGATGCTGTGGAATTTCTGACTGCAGAGGGCTGTAGAGGCTGGGTCGTTAAGTAGATTCAAGGCTGAGACAGAAATCTTTAATTGGTAAGGGAGCCAAGGGTTATGAGGAGAAGGCGGGAAAGTGGTGCTGAGGATTATCAGATCTGTGACGATCTCATTGAATGGGGAGCAGACTCGATGGGCCGGATGGCCCACTTGTGCTCCTACGCCTTATGGTCCAAGGCTCTTATATAATTGCAAGTTGGATTGGATTGGATTTGTTTTTGTTTTATTGTCACGTGTACCGAGGTACAGTGAAAAGTATTGTTCTGTGTACAGTCCAGACAGATCACTCCATACATGAAAAAAAAACATAGGGCATATATAAATACACACAAAAAAACATAGGGCACACATAAATACACAATGTAAATACGTGGGCATAGACACCGGGTGAAACATATAGAAGTGTAGTACTACTCAGTAGAGAAGATGCGTGAAGAGATCAGTTCAGTCCATTAGAGGGTCATTCAGGAGTCTGGTAACAGCGGGGTAGAAGCTGTTTTTGTGGGTGTTATGCGGTAGGGACTATATCTAAATGTAAGCCACCTGTGGAGCTGATCTGCCGCTGCTCGTGGCTGTAAAATCTGTGGCGGTCTGATGTTGCAGTGGGCACTTTTGCAAATCAAAATCTGAATTCAGGCCAATTCATTTTCTGAGGGGCCTTGTCAACAATTGAAAATGATCTCCAAATGGTAGCATTTATAACTTTTATTTATCGACTAAGTGATATTGAAATACATCCAACTACTTAATGTGAAAGCACAATGCGGTTAGATACATTAGCTTTGGAACGGCCGCTGAATGTCAGATTTCTTTAATGGCATACAGCATACAAATCTTATCAGCTCATCTTGATAATAATGATAACCTGGAGCCACAGATAGAATGTTTTGTCGGGCCGGCAGCTGTAAGAGACGTGATCTATAATGTCCAATGAGGATTTTCGCTTGAATTCATGTTCAAAACGAAACATTTTAATTTATCTATGTGCTTTGCTGTTAGCAAACCGTAAGCCTGGTTTAATTATTTCATGTCGATGACTTGTAATCGGAAAGTTCTGACAAAAGACCATTGACCCGAAGCATTGGGCCCCGATTTTATCTGCAAGTGAATGAGTTTCCAGTGAATTAAAATCTCGTTGAACTTCCCTCAGAACAGAGCTGAGACGCCAACTCTGTTTCTCTCTTCACGGATGCTGCCAGCCCCGCTGAGCTTTCCCAGCACTTCCCGTTTCTATTCCAGATGTGAAGCATTTTGGTCGTGTTACTTCAGTTTTATTGTTCGTGGTTGCATATGAGCAAGCAGCGGTGAAGACCTCCGTCATTTTATCAGCATTTCAGCGAAAAAGTGTCCCAATACCACATATCCTTACACTTTGAAAACACTTCATATATTTGGCACAAGTAATGGCTGTGTCACAGGACCAGTGTTTCTGGAAGTCCTTGTTTACATTCACATATTAATTAGGAAACAACATATTTTATTATTATTTTAGTCTTCAGTATATAGATTTGCAGCATTCCATTTTGTGTTGGTCTTTTACATGCTCAACACAGCAAGACAGTCCACGGTAGGTGTGCATCTCCAGTTCAGACCTACACACGTGCCAGGAGTGAATGGGTTAATGTCCTGCATGGCTAATGACTGCAATTTAAGGGCAGGTGGATGGGAAGAGACAAGAAACTATGAGATGAGATTTAAAAAGAATGTTGTAAAGTTCCTGTCGACAAATGGGAGTCCGGTTTACTTGCTGCACGGTGCATCGAAAGAACCTTGTGTGAAGATGGAAGGGTAAGGTTTGCTAAGATTTGTGCCAATGTAAAGACCAGCGTAAACTTTGGTGATTGCCAAACCCCACCATCTCTTTATTCGTGACTAAAAGACAACTGTTTTCCATCAGCAAACAAACAACTTTCCCTCTAACTGAGTCCCAAAATAAAACCCTCTCACCCCAACAGCAGCAAGCAGTAAAGATGATGTTGCTGCTTGCCACGTTGTTGAATTGAGCCAATGCTGCATCCACAGTCATAAGCCTGATAATATATTTATTTAACTTCTTTTATGCCTTTTTCTCTCTCATTGTCATTTTTTTCTACGACTCTTCTCTATCCTTTCTCTTTTCTTGCTCAATTTCTGTTGTCGAATCTATGTGTTATGATCACTCTTTCCTTTTTCAATGCAGGGCCTGGACAGAGGAAAGCAGGCCATTAATGAAGCAGGACACGGACAGAATACACATTGCTCTGGAAAGTTTCCCATTAACTCCACAGGGAACATAGATTTAATATGGGGCTATAAACGGGGCTGTACTTTTTGGGGAAGTTACTCCATCTCAGTGTTTTGCCTTGTCATTATCCGGATAACGCTGCTTTTTTTCCGCAAATATTCAACCATTCTGTTAGCGTAGGGAGCTCAGAAAGCACTAACTTGCACTAAAGTGAACGCATTATTGACATACAAATGAACATTGAACAGAACAAAACTAAAGTGGAAAACAGAAAGAGAAGTCCACAGAATACACCTTCACTAATTGGTGTTTGAATCACTTGATATTCTGATGGGATCATGTTGGTAAGGTTCAACATGTAACCGAGTGCCCAGCCAAAGCTGTTGTTTCGCATCTGCAACAAGGGAAACAGTGTATTAGAGGATTAGATATTTCAGAGTCTCAATGTTGCCTAAGCATCAGGCGGTCTTGTATTGAAGGTTCACTACTGGATAATGCATGTACTACATAATAGTTATTACGGGATGGCACTTCAATGGAATCTAGCTACAAACATACGAATTAGGGACAGGATTAGGCCACTCGGCCCCTCGAGCCTGCTTCACTATTGAATAAGTTCAGGAATGGTCTGGTTTCAACCTTAACCCCACATTCCTCCCTCCCCCGGGTAACCTTTCACCCCTTTGTTAGTCAATAATAATAATCTTTATTGTCACAAGTAGGCTTTTACATTAACACTGCAATTAAGTTACTGTGAAAAGCCCCTAGTCGCCACATTCCGGCGCCTGTTCGGGTACACGGAGGGAGAATTCAGAATGTCCAAATTACCTAACAACATGTCTTTTGGGACTTGTGGGAGGAAACCGGAGCATCAGGAGGAAACCCCACGCAGACACGGGGAGGACGTGCAGACTCCACACAGACACTGACCCAGCGGGGAATCGAACCTGGGACCCTGGTCTATCTAGCTCTACCTTAAAAATATTCAAAGATTCTGCTTCCACTGCCTTTTGAGGAAAAAAGTGCCAGAGACTTATGACCCTCAGAGAGAAAAAGATTCTCCTTAAATGAGAGATCCCTGATGTTTAAACAGTAAACCCTAGTTTTAGATTCTGCACCAAGAGGAAACATCCTCTCCACATTCACTCTGTCAATACCCTTGAAAACCTTAAAGTTTTCAGTCAAATTGCCATTTGCCTCTCTACAGTGTCTATCTAACTCAATCTCCCCAACAAAATACCACCCTGAGGTTGATCATATGACACTAACCTGGACCACAATAGCCTCTGGAAGGATGTAACACATTCCCACCATCATTCAGAATATTAGTTGCATCACATGTTTTGTGCAATCTTTAACTCTGGGAGAATGCTTTGAATCATGAACAATGAGGACCCTGAACATCTCTTCCAAACTCATCCACAGTGTCTCCGATAGGAATTTTCAAGGCTTCAAAGCCTACCCAACAACGTATGCTACCTAGAAGTCAGCTTTTTCTACCAATTAGTCAATTTATGTTAACTACTGGTACACTCCAATAATCTGTGAATCAATATCTCCACATACGTGTCAACCTTAGCTCTTGCCAACTTTTGTTATGTTCTTATTATTTACTTGTTGTAACGAAAAGAATCACCTGATTGATAGCAACACTAAATGACTTATTTAGCCTCCCACAAATGTACGTCAAAATTAGAGGATGCAGAACGTTCATTGACAAGTGCCCAGTGAACCTAAATTTGTTTAAAAATACCCTGGGAGAGCAGAATGATAACTGACATTTCAGAGACTGCACGAGAGGGAGGGTTTAAAATGTACCATTAAAAATATTCCTTTCAACCTAAAGAAGTGGCATCTTGGAACTCGGGGTGAATGATGGAGAGTTTATGACAACAAAGGCCACAATCCTAAACATTGGTGAATATTAGGAAAATTCAACCTAGTCTGTTGGACATGCTACAAGTGATATCACCCAACAGCCTTTTGAATTGGTGTTCTTTCATTTCCCTGCACGATGAGATAATTGAAACACAATTTCTTCCTCAAGTCAGCACAGCGGCGTGCTCCTGCTGCGGGTGAAGATGGACTGCCTCTCCCCCCCCATTCTCAGGGTTAGAATAATACGGAGAAAGTAACTTTAACCTCAAAACTAATAACTGGAAAGTTTTACAAAACTTTTTTTTTCTTCACATTTCCAAACCTACTTCTTCTTGAAAGCAGATCCGTTTCCAACTCTCTCGATTAAAGTTGTAGCCTTGCCACAGGAGGGTATGGATGTAATTGGCGTTGAAACAATATGACCTGCGAACTGGGTCCTTCACACTTGGAAATAGCTGCTGAACCTGCAGGACGGATCAGAGTTTTTTGTTTGCATTCTGCTGCATTGACAATGACGCACATTTCATTTTGTATCAGCCGCTATCAATTGGCATTGAATTTGACATACCATGACTGTAAGTGGCATGTAATGTGCCATCTCTGAGTAGTACGTAGCACGTCATGTCTGTGAGTGGCATGTAACAGACCATGTCTGAAGGTAGCATCCTGTAAGTAGCCTGTAATGTGAATTCTGTAAGTGGTGTGTAGCATGCCATGACTATACATAGCATGTAATGGACCATGTCTGCAAATAGCATGGCTTAGATCATATATGTAAGTAGCATGCTATGGCTATGCCTGACAGTAATATGTAACATGACGATGAGTGTCTTATAAGCAAATTTGGATTTTAAACTCAGACTCACACTGAATGTGACTGTACAAGTGAAATGTTTGCTGTGTGCTAACTGTGCCCCATACATAATTTACCCCTGAAATATGCCCATCTATGAATCGAAAGCAAATAAGCTAGAGAGCCACCCAGGGACCTCTAATTGGCTACAGTGACTATGGCACAGACATGAATTCCTCCACTTACCTGATCCCAGTTTTTCCGGCAGAAATCCTGAACTGTTTTGGTGAAGGTTTTCATGGAGAAGGTTTTGGGTAAATTCAAGGCTTGCATTGTGTAAGCGAAACCAGAAAAGGCCTAGACAGTTTGGATAAAGGTGAGTAAATATCAGAAGTAGGACACCCATGACCAAATAACAGGGGAAAAGCAAAGAGATATTCCAAACATTTGGTAACATACCACAAAGTGTCCATCGATTTTTGGCTGACGATTTCTTTCTACCCAGTTACCTTCAATGTTGATAGTTTTAAACTGAAATATTGACCACAATTTGTCTTTACACAGACCAGGATTTCCAGTTCCAATGAATGTGACATTGTTGTCATGATCATAACCAGTTGGTATCTCAACTCCAGTGCATAAACCATCAAATATATTCTTCAATTGGAGAGTCAGATTATAGTCTGAGGGAATGCAAGGATCTTCAATGCTTGATGCGTTCATTGAGTCCTGAGTTGATAAAGTGGAAAAGAATGTGTGAATATAGTTACTTCTTCCAGAGTAGAACTAGAAAGAAAGAAGAACTTGCATATTTATGGATCCTTGAGAGATTGGGTAGAATGGACCAGTGTTCCCCGAAGTCTGACTAATCTATTGAAATCATACGAGAATGTTAGTAGACTTGACAATGTAGAAAGTGAGAGGCTGTTCCTCACAGCTTGTAGTCTGGAACTAAGGGTCATAGAATTAAGATAAGAGGTTGGCCATTTAACACAGGCTACACATGACTGTGGCCCAGATGAGCAGGTTCTTTGAGGAGGTGGGGGATAAGTGTGGGCGCTGTGCGTGGGGGTCCTGTAAACCATGTCCACATGTTTTGGGTGTGTCCGAGGCTGAGGGTTTTCTGTTAGGGGTTTGCTAGAGTCATGTCAGAGGTCTTACAAGTGAGGGTGGGGCCGAGTCCAGAGGTGGCAATCTTTGGTGTGTCGGAAGACCTGGGAGCCCAGGGGGTGAGAGAGGCCAATGTCCTGGCCTTTGCCTCCCTGGTGGCCCAGAAACTGATCTTACTAGGGTGGAGGGACTCGGAGCCCCTGAAGTCGGGGGTGTGGGTTAGTGACATGGCCGGGTTTCTCAGACTTGAGAAGATTAAATTTGCCTTGAGGGATTTGTTGCAGGGGTTTGCTCGGAGGTGGCAGCCGTTCATCGACTTCTTTGAGAAACATCAAGCTGTCAGCAGGGGTGGGGGCGGAATGGGAGAGACGAGTAAGGCTAGGAGAACCAACGAGGAAAAAGACAGGAAAAAGACAAAGACAATGTTGTCGAGGAGAATACTGAGATTCAGGCTACTAAACTAGAAGGGCTTGAGGTTCATAAGGAGGAGGTGTTAACAATTCTGGAAAATGTGAAAATAGATAAGTCCCCTGGGCCGGATGGGATTTATCCTAGGATTCTCTGGGAAGCTAGGGAGGAGATTGCTGAGCCTTTGGCTTTGATCTTTAAGTCATCTTTGTCGACAGGAATAGTGCCAGAAAACTGGAGGATAGCAAATGTTGTCCCCTTGTTCAAGAAGGAGAGTAGAGACAACCCCGGTAACTATAGACCAGTGAGCCGTACTTCTGTTGTGGGCAAAGTCTTGGAAAGGTTTATAAGAGATAGGGTGTATAATCATCTGGAAAGGTATAATTTAATTAGAGATAGTCAACACGGTTTTGTGAAGGGTAGGTCGTGCCTCACAAACCTTATTGAGTTCTTTGAGAAGGTGACCAAACAGGTGGATGAGGGTAAAGCAGTTGATGTGGTGTATATGGATTTCAGTAAAGCATTTGATAAGTTTCTCCATGGTAGGCGACTGCAGAAAATACGGAGGCATGGGATTCAGGGTGATTTAGCAGTTTGGATCAGAAATTGGCTAGGTGGAAGAAGACAAAGGGTGGTGGTTGATGGGAAATGTTCAGACTGGAGTCCAGTTACTAGTGGTGTACCACAAGGATCTGTTTTGGGGCCACTGCTGTTTGTCATTTTTATAAATGACCTGGAGGAGGGCGTAGAAGGATGGGTGAGTCGATTTGCAGATGACACTAAAGTCGGTGGAGTTGTGGACAGTGCGGACGGATGTTACAAGTTACAGAGGGACATAGATAAGCTGCAGCGCTGGGCTGAGAGGTGGCAAATGGAGTTCAATGCAGAAAAGTGTGAGGTGATTCATTTTGGAAGGAATAACAGGAAGACAGAGGGTAAGATTCTTGGCAGTGTGGATGAGCAGAGAGATCTCGGTGTCCATGTACATAGATCCCTGAAAGTTGCCACCCAGGTTGAGAGGGTTGTTAAGAAGGCGTACGGTGTGTTAGCTTTTATTGGTAGAGGGATTGAGTTTCAGAGCCATGAGGTCATGTTGCAGCTGTACAAAACTCTGGTGCGGCCGCATTTGGAGTATTGCGTGCAATTTTGGTCGCCGCATTATAGGAAGGATGTGGAAGCATTGGAAAGGGTGCAGAGGAGATTTACCAGAATGTTGCCTGGTATAGAGGGAAGATCTTATGAGGAAAGGCTGAGGTACTTGAGGCTGTTTTCGTTGGAGAGAAGAAGGTTCAGAGGTGACTTCATTGAGGCATACAAAATGATCAGAGGATTGGATAGGGTGGACAGCGAGAGCCTTTTTCCTCGGATGGTGATATCTAGCACGAGAGGACATAGCTTTAAATTGAGGGGAGATAGATATAGGACAGATGTCAGAGGTAGGTTCTTTACTCAGAGTGTAGTAAGGGCGTGGAATGCCCTGCCTGCAACAGTAGTGGACTCGCCAACACTCAGGGCATTCAAACGGCCATTGGATAGACATATGGATGATAAGGGAATAGTGTAGATGGGCTTTAGAGTGGTTTCACAGGTCGGCACAACATCGAGGTCCGAAGGGCCTGTACTGCGCTGTAATGTTCTATGTTTCTATGAGGGGTGGCTGGGGAAGGTGACACTGTTTGTGTAAGCCATGTTGGCTGGGGTTTGTGCTCGGGGGGGGGGGGGGGGGGTCGTTGCTTATATTGTTGTGTTTTTATTTTTGTTCTTGTTGACATTTGATGTTGAAAAATGTTAAAATTATACATGCCTCAATAAAATATTTTCTAAAAAAAAAGGTGCCAACATTTCGAACAAGATGAGAAATGTCTTCACTCAGAGGACTATGAACCTTTGAAATTATTTACCCCAGAGAACTGTGGGTGTTAAATCATTGAGTATATTCCAGACAAAGGTCAATAGATTTTTGGAAACTAAGACCCAAATTTTCACCGTGGCAGAGAGCCCCTGACGTAGCCAAAATGGCAGTCGAGGCCCAAATCTAGAAGTCCCGCCCCCGAACACAGCATTGCCATTTTGGTGGGAGTGGACAGAGTTGTAATTTACACAGCCATGGTCCACAGAGGCAACTGTACATGTTAAGTCAGATCATGCCTTTAGTCAGAACAAACTTTCGCTAGGGGAATGTCCAAAACATGATGTGTGGCTTTAGACCTCTCAGGAGTGGGTTTAAAGCTGCCAGAGTTCTACGAAGAGGTAGGGTTCTTTTGGATAGGTCCAGGGACACCATTGCAAGTGGTAACCTGTCCTTTGGGATTGTTAAAATTAGACATGAATATCCATAAAAAGTTAATAAAATCATTGGGACTGCCAAGCTTATTGGAAATTTCAAGCTATCAAGGAAATTGTCTAGCTGCCAAAGGACCTGTTAATCTGTTATGGGAACTGTCAAGATATGAAGTTCATTGGAACTGTCAGGCTATCAAGTCTTTTAAATATCCTGGCCCTTAAATTTTTGAGAAAATTGTAATGCAAAATGAAAACAGTGTTTGCTATCTCACTCTGTTGAAATAAACCTGAGAGTTATTATAGGATTTATAAGACTGATTTCAACAACCTATCATTGTCATGGTGCCGTTCCTGTCAGTTGATTGTTTGATTATCATAGAATAGAATTTACAGTGCAGAAGGAGGCCATTTGGCCCATCGGGTCTGCACCGGCTCTTGGAAAGAGCACCCTACCTAAGTCAACACCTCCACCCTATCCCCATAACCCAGTAACCCCACCCAACACTAAGGGCAATTTTGGACACTAAGGGCAATTTATCATGGCCAATGCACCTAACCTGCACATCTTTGGACTGTGGGAGGAAACCGGAGCACCCGGAGGAAACCCACGCACACACGGGGAGGATGTGCAGACTTCGCACAGACAGTGACCCAAGCCGGGAATCGAACCCGGGACCCTGGAGCTGTGAAGCAATTGTGCTATCCACAATGCTACCGTGCTCCCTTTGATTGACAGCAACTAGTGTTTGTGAAGTCTTTGCAGTTGGACTAAAAATACAAATGCGCGTTTTTATAAGGGATCAAGCAGTTGAATGTAGTGGATGGGTTTTTTGTCAATGATGATTCATTTTTATTTTTCGAGATAGTAAATTTATCAATTGACAGACACTTAGGCCAGACCTTATGCTTCCCCTGGTGGGTTCTGAGGTGGGGGGGGGGGGGGGGGGGCGAGGGGGGGGAGCACCAAATTGCATGGGTGGGATTACCAGCCCAACCAACCTTACAGCAATTTTACGCTGGGTTGGGTAGATCCTTGGATGGGAAGCCTGCCCTTGACCCAATTGAAACCCTGAAGTGGCCAATTATTGGCCCCTTTAGGACCATTTCCCACCCAGCCTCAATCTTTAGGCAGGTGGGTAGATGACAGCTCAGAGAGGGACACACATAAATGAAAAAATGTTGATCTCAGACTGGATGGGGGTGAGGGGTGCCTCCAACAGAAGCCTCCTTCAGAATGGTAGCACCCGCCCCTTAAGGCCCAGTGACCTCTGGACCTGCCATCGCCCCCGGCCTAACTTCCAAGACCATGAACATAGCTCCCTCATAGCCCCGCCTCAAGGCCTTCCCTATCATCCCCACCCAGACACCTGACACTTACCTTGGCCTCCAGTTCCCAGAACTTAGGCGCTGGTAGTTCCATGCAGTGCCTCTTCCGGCCACTGCAGCATTGTTGCTGAAGGGGCTGAAGCACAGCCGGCCAATCAGATTGCCTGGTAGCTCCCCATGGCCAGGTCGCGCCTTATGCTGATTAATACTCATTAGAGTGTAAAATGACAGCCAGGTACTTGGAGTTGGCGGGAATGTGCTCCCCACTGACTCTTCAAATGGAGAAGGCGATAGTTCCATCACCATCCTAAAAATTCAGGCCTTAGAGGTTTAACCTATTTAATCTCTGTGTGGATCTTCAGCTATGCACATGGTGGATGATGGGTGAGTTGGCATGGAGAGTGTAACGGCAAGGTTTGATGGGTGGGGATCATGATTTGGCACTAGATTGGCATAGCAACTATAAAGGGTCATATCGGCATGGGTAGAGGGGCCTAGATTGGCATGGTGGGCCTGAGGGGGGCATGGGGTGGGGGTGCATGAGGTGACATGGGCTGGCATGGATAGTGAGTGTAGTGGGTGAGGGGCAAGGGCTGGAGAGCTGTTTTTTGCTATATTGTTTTCTAACACCTGTGACAAAGGTGGGGATCACCAAGGCTAGGCACTCCTGAGCCCGCCTCCACACCTGGCCATCCCCGCATCTGCCTCCAAACTCTGTCTAGGAGTGATGGGCCCAACTCCTACCAACACTTGCCCCCCCTCCCCCCCCCCCACATGCCTCTCTCTACCTCCCTCCCACCAACCCCCAGAACAAAAATCCAACTGTTCAGAGCATTTGATCTCCAGTCGGGTTTGTAGAGCGGGAGGCCTTCCTGACCTCTGCTCCCGAGTTGGGAGTGTTAGTCTAGACTGTCTGCTCAAGTCTCTAGAGTAAGAGTAGAACCCACAGCCGTCTAGATACAGAGGCAAGAGTGCAACCCACTGAGCCGCAACGCAGTTCAGACGCTCGGCATAGTCCGTAGGGACAGACCTTCGATCATCACGCTCCATCAAGAGTTCGCCATTTATCAAGCTGCACCCACCACAGTGAGTTTCACCCATAGGGGCATGTTCAGGAAACTGGCAAACGTGCTTTCCACAATTGTCCACCCCTTCGTGCATTTTGTCCCTCTTGTGTAAATATCAAAACACTGAAACCTATCCCTATGCCACATTGCACCAGAAAACAGGGTTAATGTTTCAGGCTTCCTCAGAACTGAAGAAAGATCTCAGACCTGAAACGTTAACCCTGTTCGTCTCTCCACAAGTATTGCCCGACCTGTCGGGTCTTTCCTTTCCCAGCATTTTCTGTTTTGATTTCAGATTTCCAGCACCCTGAAGTACTTCCCCTTTTTTGCTGTTGGTTGACTAAAAGCTCCTCGAGTTGGGAATGCTGCCATTCCCCCCAATGGGAAACCTCTGCAATCATTCGACGCACTGTTCCTGCTGCAGAGGTGTCTGAGTGGCCTCTCCCAGCCTGTAACAAACCGTCCTTTCAGGTGGATGTCAGAGGGGCCATGACATTGTTTGAAGAGCGGGGAAATTCTCCCTGCCGCTCAATATTTACTCCTCAAACAGCACCGAAAACGAGATTATCGGTTCATTTTGCTGTCTGTGGGATCTCGCTGTGGAGGAAGTGGCCGACGCATTTCCTACATGAACAAACTTTAAAAATGTTAAATTGGTTGATAAGAGCGTTGGGATTTCTGGTTGCCATGAAAGGTGATGTAGACATCATGGGCGGAATTCTCCGAAATGGAGGCAGAGTGTTCGTGCCGTCGTGAATGTCGACGGGGTTCACGACGGCGCGAAACGGCCCCTATCCCGACCGATTCAGGGCCCGATAATTGGCTAGGAGCGGCGCCGCGTCATTTACGCGCGCCAGGCCTTGTCGCCACGTAAAGGCGGTGCCGC
The DNA here is from genome assembly GCF_047496885.1 of Scyliorhinus torazame. Taxonomy (NCBI): domain Eukaryota; kingdom Metazoa; phylum Chordata; class Chondrichthyes; order Carcharhiniformes; family Scyliorhinidae; genus Scyliorhinus; species Scyliorhinus torazame. Next base: position 7,797,923 of record NC_092717.1, read on the forward strand.
ATACATGACGCGGCCGGCGCCAACCTGCGCATGCGTGGTTGCCGTCCTCTCCGTGTCCGCCCCGCAAGAAGATGTCAGACGGATCTTGTGGGGCTGCGGAAGAAAGGAGGTCCTCCTCCAGAGAGGACGGCCCGACGATCGGTGGGCACCGATCGCGGGCCACACCCCATTTCAGGCCCCCCCCCCCCTGCGCAGGAACCCCCTCCCCCCCCGCAGGCCGCCCCCCCGCGTTCCCGCGCTGTTCCCGCCGGCAGCGACCAGGTGTGGACGGCGCCGGGGGGAACCCGCCGTTTTGGGCTGGCCGCTCGGCCCATCCGGGCCTGAGAATAGCAGGGGTGCCGGAGAATCTCCATTTTGGTGTCTCGGGCGATTCTCCGGCCTGCGCCACGCGGAACTCGGCGGGGCCGTTCCCGCCGCTTGGGAGAATCACGGGAGGGTGTCGGACCGGCGTCGCGGGAAAATCTGGCGACCCAGGCGATTCTCCCAACCGGCGCGGGAGTGGAGAATCGCGCCCTCTTTCTTTCAGGGATTGCACGTAGATTCTTACCGCAAGGAGGAATTTCGGGCCCATTGATTGAACGGTTTAAGATTTTACCTCGATGATTTTTGCCCTGTACATCTTCTCAGCTTCGTCCCTTCCATAGCATGCCAGGCTTTGAATGTAGACCTTGTACTCGTAATTGTACAATGTGATTATTACAGTTTCATCCAGTTGGAAATGTCGCTTGGGAACAAAAGCTATTTCTGTGGAAGCTCCACCGAGGTCCAGGGTGCCGGTGGTCCTCACGGTAATCTTTCGTTGGCGTTGCTTCCAACTCCGTCTCTGCCAAAGGATTTGGGTCAAACAGTAAAGAAACACTGAGGTGAATATTGACGAATATGAAACTGTTGCAGGATAACAGCATCAGGCATTTATGTATCGTTGTAAAATGTTTCAAGGCGCTTTATAAAATGTAATTGAGCCAATGAGGTAGCTGGATTATGCTGGATTGACTGCGGGCGGGATTCCCTGTCCCGCCGCACCCGTTTTCCAGTGCGGCACCCCCCGCCCCTCCCCCCCTCCCTCCCGGCCGGCCGACAATGGGGTTTCCCGTTGTGGGCACCCCCACGCCGTCGGGAAATCCGCGGGCGTGAGTGCGCTGCCGGCGAAGCGGAGGAGCCTGCCGACGGAGAATGTAGCCCAAAATGTTTGGTCAAAGAGGTCGGATTTAAGGGCCATCGTAAAGGTAGAGAGGCACAGGTTTAGGGAGTGAATTTCAGAGCTTAGGGTCCAAGCAGCTGAAGACATTCCCGCCAATAGTGAACATAGAACATACAGTGCAGAAGGAGGCCATTCGGCCCATCGGGTCTGCACCGACCCCACTTAAGCCCTCACTTCCACCCTATCCCCGTAACCTAATAACCCCACCTAACCTTTTTGGCCACTAAGGGCAATTTATCACGGCCAATCCACCTAACCTGCACATCTTTGGGCTGTGGGAGGAAACCGGAGCACCCGGAGGAAACCCATGCAGACACGGGGAGAACGTGCAGACTCCGCACAGACAGTGACCCAGCGGGGAATCGAACCCGGGACCCTGGCGCTGTGAAGCCACAGTGCTAGCCGCTTGTGCTACCGTGCCGCCCACACTATGCTCCCGTGCTGAAGTGCTGGAAATTGAGGTTGCCCAAGACGGACAGAATTGGACAGAATGCAGGTATGTCGGTGGGACGGATGAAATTACAGAGATAGGGAAGGGCAAGACCATGGGGGCGGGGGGAGGGGTGGATTTGGAAACATGGATGAGAACTTTAAGATCGAGGTGTTGCTTAACCAGGAGCCAATGTAGGTCAGTGAGCACAGCGGGCGACAAATGGACTTGGTGCAAGTTAGGATGCGGGCAACAGAGGTTTGGATGACTTTAAGTTTATGGGGGAGATAGAATAACCCACGTCTCACCTACATGTTCACCTGAGCTTCCCCATACCAGTCACTGCTCCAGTTAAGGGCAGCGTATACGGAGCATTATCAAAGTGTATGCAGACCAGATGGTCCCCGGTTCGTAAATCAGTTGGTTGAGCTGGAGTGGCTGTCGGAGTGTGATTTGGGTTCTCACTCTCGATCACTCACTAACTCATGTGGTCGTCGGGTGAGGGTGGCTACAGGCTCACCTGTAGCACCTCCTCATCAACCTGAGGTTGAGTAGGTTTCTCGGAGTCAGAAGGTTGTAGGTTCTAGTCCCGCCCAGGAATACAAAGTCCTGGCTGACCCTCCGGAGGCCCGCACAGGTGACAAGAAGTTAAACAGAGGTCCCTTATTTTGAAGAACAGCAGCGGAGGTTCTCTTTTGTATCCTGCTCAATATTTATCTGACCGGCATCATCATTAAAGTGGCTTGTCACTCACCATCTTATTGCTGGTTTTGGGATCATGCTGTGTGCAAACTGACGGACAGGTTCTGTAGTTCACAACTTCAGAAACGCCTCGTTGGTTGTGAAGCACTTTGGGACATCCTGAGGGTGGGGAAAGGCACCATAGAAATGCAAAGTCCTTTCCAGTTGAGTCCATACTCTGCACTTGGCTCGCACCATTCGCAATGAATTTCTGAGGGTGGCGGCATTAAATGGGAGACCACGGGTTGGATTCTCCGGTCGGCGACGCCGAGAATCAAAATTCCCGACAAAATCAGGGGCGGCGTCGCTTTCGCGATGCTCCACCCCCTCCAAAGCGGCGGACTCTGTGAGTACAAAATGTTCGCGCTACGTATCGGTGGGCACAGGCCATTGCCTGAGGCCCGCCCCCACCCTGATGCTCCGCCCTCGACCGTCCGAGTTCCCGACGCCGTGGGTCTCTCATGGTCTCACCCGTCGGGAACTCGGTGTGGTGGCTGCGGACTCAGTCCAGCAGCGCCGCAGTCGGGGGAGGGCCACACACCCGGCAATTCTCCGGGCCGTATTGGCAGCTCGAGCCGGGTGCCCTACGCTGCCGTCCTGCTAGCCCCCAGCAGAATGGGGAATTGGTGGCCGTTTTGCGCCATGTTTCCTCACTGTTCCCACTCCGGCGTGAGGACATAGCCCCTGAATTGGAGAATCCAGGCCCTCTTGCTTTTAAACTGTGTCCCCTGGTTCTTGCCTCTCCCACAAGGGGAGGCTTCCTTCCAGCATCCAGTCTGTCAAGTCCTCTCAGGATCTTATAGGTTTCAGAAAGATCACCTCTCAATCTTCTAAACTCCAATGGACACAAGCCCACCCTGTCCAACCTTTCCTCATATCCTCCCATCCCAGGAATCAGTCACGTGAACCCATGCTGAACTGCTTGTAATGCATTTGTCATTTTTATAAATGACCTGGAGGAGGGCGTAGAAGGATGGGTGAGTAAATGTGCAGATGACACTAAAGTCGGTGGAGTTGTGGACAGTGCAGAAGGATGTTACAAGTTACAGAGGGACATAGATCAGCTGCAGCACTGGGCTGAGAGGTGGCAAATGGAGTTGAGGCACGATCAATTTGGCTGGAGACGAAGTTGAATTCAAACTGAGGCTTTATTAGTATCTGAAGTGTGGCCTCCTACAGCAGCTGATGAAATGGCTGCGAGCTGAACGCAACGCATATTTATAACCCGGCTCCTGGGCGGAGCTAGCATGCAGGGGCCCAGGTGAACCTGTAGTGCAGGTTCTGCTGTACAACCCTTAATATAGGAACACAGTGGTTTACCACATTCACCCCCTGTTAAAATTGAGTCCGGCGGGAGTGGTGGATAACTACATACAATTCGCAATCTTTAATATTTACAGAACAGTGAAAAGAAAATGTCTCTGGTCATCCGGTGGGCCGGTCAGAGGTTCAGCCGGTCCCGCGCCATGATCGTCCTCTGGGATCGACGAAGTGGAGCCGGCGATGTTGGTGCTGTCATGGTCGAAATTGACTCCGGGAGCGTGCCGAAATCTTCTTCATCAACGGGTGTGCGCAGGGGGAGGACGGACAGTCCTAGGAGGGGTGATGGGGGTGGCGGGGGAGGGGAGAGTGGCGCCGGGGGCGACGGGGGTGGTGTGGGGGTGGAACCTGCTGGTGCCAGGTCCCTGAGGGAGACGGTATCCTGACGGCCGTCGGGGAACGCCACGTAGGCGTACTGTGGGTTTGCGTGGAGCAGGTGCACCCTTTCCACCAACGGGTCCGCCTTGTGGAGCCGCACATGTTTACGGAGAAGCACGGTTCCCGGAGCTGTGAGCCAAGTTGGGAGTAATACCCCAGATGTGGACTTCCTGGGAAAGGCAAAAAGACGTTCATGCGGTGTACTGTTAGTAGCAGTGCAAAGTAATCAGCGAATGGAATGTAGGGCATCAGGGAGGACCTCTTGCCAGCGGGAGGCCGGGAGATTTCTGGACCGCAGGGCCAGCTGGACGGCCCTCCATACTGTCTCATTCTCCCTTTCTACCTGTCCGTTTCCCCAGGGGTTGTAGCTGGTCGGTCTGCTGGAGGCGATACCCCTGCTGAGCAGGAACTGACGTAGCTCATCACTCATGAATGAGGATCACCTGTCACTGTGGATGTAGGCGGGGAAGCCGAACAGAGTGAAGAAACAATTAAGGGCTTTAATGACGGTGGCAGACGTCATGTCGGGGCATGGGATGGCGAAGGGGAAACGGGAGTATTCATCGATCACACTGAGGAAATAAGCGTGTCGGTCGGAGGAGGGGAGGGTGCCATTGAAATCCACGCTGAGACGTTCAAAGGGCGAAGTGTGGTTTGCACTCCGCACAAACCTGGCAGTCCTTGGTGATCGTCCTTACTTCCTCTACGGATTAGGGCAGAGTTTGTGCCTTAATGAAGTGGTACAACCGAGTGACCCCTGGGTGACAAAGGCTGTCGTGCAGGGCCCGGAGTCGGTCTACTTGTGCGCTGGCACATGTACCTCGGGATAGGGCGTCTGGGGGCTCGTTGAGTTTGCCAGGGCGATACTTAATCTCGTAGTTATAGGTGGAGAGCTCGATTCTCCACCGCAAGATTTTGTCATTTTTGATCTTGCCCCGCTGCGTGTTGTTGAACATGAAGGCTACCGACCGTTGGTCAGTGAGGAGAGTGAATCTCCTGCCGGCCAGGCAATGTCTCCAATGTCGCACAGCCTCAACGATAGCCTGGGCCTCCTTTTCAATGGATAAGTGCCGAATTTCAGAGACATGGAGGGTGCGGGAAAAGAATGCCACGGGCCTGCCTGCCTGGTTGAGGGTGGCGGCAAGGGCGACATTCGATGCATCGCTTTCTACTTGGAAAGGAAGTGTTTCGTCTACAGCGTGCATTCCAGCTTTGGCAATATCAGCTCTGATCCGGGCGAAGGCCTGTTGGGCCTCGGCCGTCAGGGGAAATGAGTGGACTGTATGAGTGGGCGGGCCTTGTCCGCATAGTTTGGGACCCACTGAGCGTAATACGAGAAGAACCCCAGGCAGCGTTTGAGGGCCTTGGGGCAGTGGGGGAGGGGGAGGTCCATGAGGGGGCACATGCGGTCGGGATCGGGCCCCAGAACTCCGTTCTGGACTACGTAGCCGAGGATGGCTAAGCGGTTTGTACTTGTTATACGTGAGGTTGAGGAGAGTGGTGGTGCGGAGAAATTTAGCGAGGTTGGCATCGTGGTCCTGCTGATCATGGCCGCAGATGGTCACATTGTCTAGGTACGGAAACGTGGCCCGCAAGCCGTACCAGTCGACCATTCGGTCCATCTCCCTTTGGAAGACCGAAACCCCATTGGTGACACTGAAGGGGACCCTAAGGAAGTGATATAGGCGGCTGTCTGCCTTGAAGGCGGTGTATGGCCGGTCCCATTTACGGATGGGGAGCTAGTGGTAAGCGGATTTCAGGTCCACCATTGAGAAGACCCGGTACTGTGCTATCTGGTTAACCATGTCAGATATGCATGGGAGGGGGTCGATGACTCCCTCCTGAAACAACCGCTGGACCTCGGACCTGATGAAGGCCTTATCCTGGGTGCTGTACCGTCTGCTCCTGGTGGTGACGGGTTTGCAATCTGGAGTTAGATTGGCAAAGAGGGAAGGAGGATCGACCTTTAGGGTCGCGAGGCCGCACACAGTGTGGGGTGGTAAGGGTCCGCCGAATTTAAGGGTCAGGCTCTGGAGGTTGAACTGAAAATCCAGGCCAAGGATAAGTGCAGCGCAGAGGTTAGGGAGGACGTAGAGGCGAAAACCGTGGAACTCTACGCCTTGGACTGTGAGCGTGACCGTGCAGTACCCCCGGATCGCTACGCGATGGGATCCGGAGGCCAGGGAGATACTTTGATTGGTAGGGTGTACCTTAAGGGAGCAGCGCCTTACCGAATTCGGGTGTACAAAGCTCTCGGTGCTCCCGGAGTCCAGTAGGCAGGAGGTCACGTGGCCGTTGACTTTCACGCTGGTGGATGCGTTGGTCAGAGTGTGTGGTCTGGACTGGTCGATTACCATGGATGCGAGTCGTGGTTGATCGTCGGGTAGTGAGGCGGCCGCTGCGTCGGTGTCCTGAAACGCTGTTGGTCTCCATGTGCTGCGGGGTGGACAAGATGGCGGCGCCCGGAGGTCCTGGGGGTCACAAAATGGCGGCGCCCATGGAACGCACGTTGCGGGGGTGGAGCAAGATGGCGGCGCCCATGAAACGCACTTGTTGTGCGGGGGAGAAGATGGCGGCGCCCATTGCTCGCACATGGCCTGGGGAGGAGGGGAGGATAGCGGCGCCCATTGTCCGTGACCGAGGGGGGGGTGGGAGCGACCGCTGCCGTTGAGCGGGCCTGGCACACCGCTGCGTAGTGGCCCTTCTTCCCGCAGGCTTTACAAAGGGCAGCACGGGCCGGGCAACGTTGGCGGGGGTGTCTTTGTTGGCCGCAAAAATAGCATTGGGGCCCCCCGGAAGTCACCGGCTGGCGCGTAGCGCAGGCGTATTGGGTGGGTAGCGCCCCCGCTGGGGCGGCTGCTTGTGGGGCCCATGAAGTGTAGGAAGAGTGGGCCGCGCGGTTGGGGGCGTAGGACTGTACATTGCGCCGGGCGACCCTCATGGAGAGCGCTAGTGTTTTAGTCTCTGAGAGGTCGCGCATGGTTCCTTCTAGGAGCCGCTGCCTGATAACATCGGACCCAATCCCAGTTACAAAAGCATCCCGCATAAGGAGATCTGAGTGCTCCTTAGCTGTAACGTCCTGGCAGTCACAGTCCCGAACTAGTGGGATCAGGGCCCTCCAGAAGTCCTCGATTGACTCACCAGGTAGTTGAGTACGCGTTGCGAGCGCGTGTCTGGCGAAGAGCGTGTTCGTCTTCTGTTCATAATTTTCTTTGAGTCGAGTCATAGCATCAGCGTAATTGGGCGCATCCTGGATCAGCGGGAAGATTTTAGAGCTGAGTCTGGAGTACAATATTTGAATCTTCTGAGCCTCTGGAACAGGTGTCGGCGCCACGTTGATATACGCTTCAAAACAAGCTCGCCAGTGCTGGAAGTCCTTTCTGGCGTCGCTTGCGTGTGGATCCAGCTGCAGGCGATCTGGTTTAATCCGGAGGTCCATCTTCTGAATCTGATACTAATAAATTGAGGCACGATCAATTTGGCTGGAGACGAAGTTGAATTCAAACTGAGGCTTTATTAGTATCTGAAGTGTGGCCTCCCACAGCAGCTGACGAAATGGCTGCGAGCTGGAGGCCACGCATATTTATAACCCGGCTCCTGGGCGGAGCTAGCATGCAGGGGCCCAGGTGAACCTATAGTGCAGGTTCTACCGTACAACCCTTAATATAGGAACACAGTGGTTTACCACAGGAGTTTAATGCAGAAAAGTGTGAGGTGATTCATTTTGGAAGGAATAACAGGAAGACAGAGTACTGGGCTAATGGTAAGATTCTTGGCAGTGTGGATGAGCAGAGAGATCTCGGTGTCCATGTACATAGATCCCTGAAAGTTGCCACCCAGGGTGAGAGGGTTGTTAAGAAGGCATACGGTGTGTTAGCTTTTATTGGTAGAGGGATTGAGTTTCGGAGCCATGAGGTCATGTTGCAGCTGTACAAAACTCTGGTGTGGCCGCATTTGGAGTATTGCATGCAATTCTGGTCGCCGGATTATAGGAAGGATGTGGAAGCATTGGAAAGGGTGCAGAGGAGATTTACCAGAATGTTGCCTGGTATGGAGGGAAGATCTTATGAAGGAAGGCTGAGGGACTTGAGGCTGTTTTCGTTAGAGAGAAGAAGGTTAAGAGGTGACTTAATTGAGGCATACAAGATGATCAGAGGATTAGATAGGGTGGACAGTGAGAGCCTTTTTCCTCGGATGGTGATGTCTAGCACGAGGGGACATAGCTTTAAATTGAGGGGAGATAGATATAGGACAGATGTCAGAGGTAGGTTCTTTACTCAGAGTGTAGTAAGGGCGTGGAATGCCCTGCCTGCAACAGTAGTGGACTCGCCAACACTAAGGGCATTTAAATGGTCATTGGATAGACATATGGACGATAAGGGAATAGTGTAGATGGGCTTTAGAGTGGTTTCACAGGTCGGCGCAACATCGAGGGCCGAAGGGCCTGCCCTGCACTGTAATGTTCTATGTTCTATGTTCTATCCTTTCTTAAATAAGACCAAGACTGTTGACACTTCTGTAGATGATGTTTCACCAATGCCCTGTACAACTGCAGCAAAACATCCCTATTTTTATATTCCATTCCCCTTGCAATAAACAAGAACATTCCATTTGCCTCCATAATTACTTTCTGTACCTGCATACTAACTTTTCCTGATCCATACCTTGCCCCAGATCCCTCTGTACCTCAGAGTTCTGCAGTCTCACTCCATTTAATTAATTGCTGCTTTTCTATTTTTCCTGCCAAAGTGGACAAGGTCACATTTTCCCACATAATACTCCATCTGCCAAATCTTTGCACACTCATTTAACCTATCTGTGTCCCTCTGTGTCCCTTTGCAATTTCTCCTCAATGCCCTCTTCGCAACTTAATTTGAATCATTGTGCCATCAGCAAATTTAGCTGCCATACATTCAGGTCCTTCATCCAAGGCATTGATATAAATTACAAACAGTTGATGTCCCAGCACTGATTCCTGTGGCACTCCACTTATTACATCTTGCCAACCCAAGAAAGACCCAATTATCTCTACTTTATACTTATGGTTAGCTAACCAATTCTCCATTCATGCCCCCTACACCATCTTGGGCATCAACCTTTGATGTGGCACCTTGTCAAATGCCTTCTGGAAATTTAAATATAGTACATCCACAGGTTCCCCTCTATCCACATTGCTGTTTTTTTCCCCCCTCAAAACCTCCGATAAAGTGGTCAAATGGAATTGATCTTTCTCAAAACCATGTTAACGCTGCACGATTGCATTGAGATTTTCTGGGTTGGACTCTCCGGTCACTGACGCCGAAATCGCGTTTGGCGACGGGCCGGAGAATCCAAATTCCCAACAGAATCGGGGGCGGCGCCGCTTACGCAATGCGCCACCCCCTCCAAAGCGAGTACGCCGCGCTATGCATCCACGGGCTCAGACCATTGCCTGAGGTACGCCCCCCGATGCTCCACTCCTGACTGACAGAGTTCCCGAGGGCGTGGGTCTCTCATGGTCCCACCCGCCGCGAACGCGGCGTGGCGGCTGCGGACTCAGTCCAGCGATGCCACAGTCGGGGGAGGGCTGATCCACGGGCAGGGGTGGGCATATTCGGGGTTGGGGGCACTGTGGTGGTGGGGGGGGGGGTCAGGGGCGTGCGAGCCAGCCGAAGGGGTGGACTATTTCGCGGGCCGTGTCCGCGAGCGGCATCCGCCATGAAGCACGGCGCGGCCGCCGCACTGCGCATGCGCGGACACGGACTCCAGGCCGTATTGGCAGCTGGAGCCGGGCGCTCTACGCTGCCTTCCTGCTGGCCAGCAACACGGGGAATCGGTGGCCATTTTGTGCCAGTTTTCCTGCCGTAAAACGCCATCGTTCCCACGCCGGAGTGGGGATATTGTCTCCAAATCGGAGAACCCATCCCTCTAAGTGCCCCGCTACAATCTCCTTAATAATAGGTTCCAGCAGTTTCCCAATGCCAATTTCCCGAACATTCACCCCGAGTAGACCGTACTTCACAAACCTGAGGCCAATTGTCCAGTAAATAATTTGCTGTAATCCACCCGTAGACGGCTTCCTCCTTCCCGGAGATAATCTTGACGCCTTTAAAATCGAACGGTGAAGATCGGAGGTAATCTTTAATCTCCGAAAGGATGCTGTCTGCAGCTTCTGCGTTCTCTAACCTGACAGTTCCATGAAGCAAAGGAGGAATCGAACCCAGAGTTAGTGAAATACACAACCGTTTACATCACATACAGTGGATCGATTTAGTCTCAGCTATTTACTAGAATCATAACGGCGCTGAAAAGAGGCCATTCGATCCATTGTGCCCATGCTGGCACTTTGAACGAGCGATCCAGTTAGTCCTTACTCCAATAATAAAAACACTAATTACTGGAAAAGCTCAGCTGGTCCGGCAGCATCTGAGGAGAGATAAACAGAGTTAATGTTTCGAGTCCAATGTGACTCTTCTTCAGAGCTGAGGAGCGGTAGAATTCTGATGGGTTGTCTACTGTTGAGAAAAGGAGGGGGCCGGGCAACGCAGAAGATCAGGGAGAGGAAGCTCAGCTGGGAATGACATGGTTATAGGGTTTTGAATTTACGTTCTCTGGGTTGCTCGTCCAATATCGTAATGGTCACAAAGTTCTAACTGTTCACTGAGGTGGCGGCTTTTACTGAAGATCTCCTCAAACAGTTTCCATTTCACCAGATCAAAGAATAACAGGGTCCCCGGCCCTCTGTTTCAATCTTTCTGGTGGAGAGCACAGAAGGAAGAGGCCACTCACCCATCGTGCCTGTGCCAGCTATCTCAAAGAGCTTTCCCATCCCATTTCTCACCTGCTCTTCCTCCTCCCTCCAATCCCGCCCCAATATCCCTGCAATTTGTGCCCATTTCAGGGGCTCACGAGAGCCAGGAATTCCAAGGTTTTGTTGTGTTTTGAATGGTCTGGTATGTATAAATTAGAATCATGGATAGGTTACAGCCATTTCGGCCCCTCACATCTGTACTGGCCCTCTGCAAGAGCAACCGGGCTGATCAAACTCCCCATACCTTCTCCCCATACCCCTGCAATTAATTTTATCCTCAAGCCCTGCGTGTGTTTTGAATATTACCAGCAACAAATCATATGCAATGCGATATTGTTCGAACAAATGCCTAAATAATCGTCCACTCTTACTGAAGGAGTCGCATTCCAGCAGTAGCCCCAAAGTAGAGTGGGGTGGAATTATGCTTGTCTTCTGGGATTTTTTCCATTGTCTCTTTGAGGCAGTGTTGCAATGACTGTGCTGCTTGAGCTGGATCGTCGTCACAGCTGGAGATGTCTGGACCTGCGGATGTGGAGAATCACACAAATGATAAATACAGAACTTGCATTCGTCCAACCAATGAAATACCGTCGAAGCGTTGCCACTGTTTGAATCTCGGAAATGCAGCTGTCAATTGCACGCAGCAAGATTTGGCGGGGGTCGGGAGGGGGGGTGGTTGCGGATTATTTTATGAGGAAAGGTTGGCTGGTTTGGGCCTGTACCCATTGGAGTTTAGAAGATTGAAACGCGCACGATTCTGAGGGGACTTGACAGGGTGGATGCTGAAAGGTTGTTTCCCCGGGTGGGAGAGACGAGGACAAGGGGCAAGTGTTTAAAAATGAGAAGTCTCCCATTTAAGCCATGAGAAGAATCTCCCTCTCTCGGAGAGCGTGAGACTCTGCATCCTCCCTTCCTCAGAGAGTGGTAGAGGCAGGGTCATTGAATATTTTTAAGGCGACAGTAGATGGATTCTTGACAAGTTTTTTTTTTCTTTTTTATAAGTTTAGAGTATCCAATTCATTTTTGCCCGTTAAGGGGCAACTTAGCGCGGCCAATCCACCTACCCTGCACATCTTTGGGTTGTGGGGGCAAAACCCACGCAGACACGGGGAGAATGTGCAAACTCCACACGGACAGTGCCCCAGAGCTGGGATCGAACCAGGGACCTCAGCGCTGCAGTCCCAGTGCTAACCACCGCGCCACCTGCCGCCCCAGCAGAGTTAATGGGCAGGATTTTCCTCCTCCTCCGTGGCGTGTTCCGCAGCAGCGGGAGTTGGCTGCCATTGGCTAGCGGCGGGATCTTCTGGTCCTGGCGTTGTCAACGGGGTTTCCCAGCATGGTAAGATCCCGCCAGCGTGAAAAGCCAGAAAATCCGACCCAATGTTTCAGGTCGATGACATTGGATCAGAACTTGAAAGAATTAGAGATGTAACGGGTTTTAAAAAAAATCACAGGGTGGGATTCTCCGACTGCATCCGCCCGGCGACCGGGGAATCTCGCCCGAGGTCAATGGACAGCTCCATTGTCCGCGAGTCGCCGATGGTATTCTTGTGACGGGCGGGGCAGAAGAATCCAGCCCACAGAGTCAGGGGAAGGGAAGATGGGAGGAAATAAAAAAAGAAGGAAGGCCTGTGATAGGGTGGAAGGCACGGGAGATTAAATGACAAAAATATTAATGTTTGAAGGTGACTACTGATGTTGTCTGAGGAGTATATATTGGCTAGGACACCGGGGAGAAACTTTCTTCAAACATAGAACCACGGGACTTTTGTTTACACCCATCTGAGAGGGTGAACTGGGCCATGATTTAATGTTTGACCTGAAAGACAGCACCTCCGATAGTTCAGCACTCCCTCAGTACTGCATTGGGAGTGTCAGTCCGGATTTATTGCTCAAGTCTCTGGCTTAGAGGCAAGAGTGTCACCCAGTGAAGTCTTCACACCCCCTAATCTTGGACAACCTGAGGGTTGACCGGCAGCCCATTGAGAGCTCCCACCTTGACAGAAGGAGCAGGGAGAGGAAGGATAGACAAAATAGCACAGTCGTAAAAGTGGACAGGGTCAGAGGGACCCTGTGGGCTCGTGTGTGCCAGGCACACTGAGAACAGTTAAAAGCTCTGGTTAGGCCACAACTTGTCCAGTTCTGGTCACCACGCTTGAGGAAGGATGTGAGGGTATTTGAGAGGGTGCAGGGGAGATGTAGCAGAATGGCCTCCAGGGTTGGGGAATTTTACCTCAAGATTAGGATTAGAAACTGTGATTGTCGCCTTGGGGCAAAGGAGATCAGGCCTCACGTGATTATAGTAGGTTTAGATAATGTAGACAAAGAAAATTTGTTCCTATTAGCTGATAGTGAAGTGATTATGGGGACACAGATTTAAGGTATTGGGACAGAGATGCGGGGAAGAATGTTTTACCCAGCATCAGGGGAGTGGGAATAGTTGGATTGCTCTATAGAGATCTGGCACAGACTCATAGAATCATAGAATTTACAGTGCAGAAGGAGGCCATTCTGCCCATCGAGTCTGCACCGGCCCATGGAAAGTGCACCCTACTGAAGCCCACGTCTCCACCCTACCCCGTAACCCAGTGACCCCCATCTAACGTTTTGGACACTAAAGAGCAATTTAGCACGGCCAATCTGATTGGTTAGATAGCCTCCATCAGTTTCTATAATAACTCTGCGGGCAGGATTTTACGCACTGCCCACAATGTGTGTTCCGCGGTGGCCGAGGTGATCCGCCATTGTCTGGCGGTGTGATCTCCAGGTCCGGCGGCAATCAATGGGCTTCCCCGTTGTTCGCACCTTCTGCTTTCGGGGAAACCCACAGCAGGGGATCGGATTCCGCGGGACCGGAAGTTCCCGCTGGCGGGAATGGCTGGAAACCCCATCCCATGATTCTATAAATGATGTTAAGAAAGTGAGTCTTCTAATTAGCGGGAGGTACACGTGTAACGGATTTGACATTGATACCTTCGACATGACACACATGGCTCTCATCGACTACACCAGTGTTGTTCATCTTCTCGCCTGGCCAGTTATAAACATAAACAATTGTACCGGAGGCTCCAGCATCGAAAACGATCCCATACTGGAAAGGATACAGTTAGGTCACAGTTAGATATTATTAAACTATGGTAACGTGATCATCTGTTTTTGTGATGTTTATTGAGGGTTGAATGTTGGCCAGGTCACCGAGGAGAACTCTCCTAATAATAATAACTGTATTAGCATCACAAGTTGGCTTGCATTTTAAATAAAATAAATTTAAGAGTACCCAATTCATTTTTTCAAATTAAGGGGCAATTTAGCGTGGCCAATCCACCTACCCTGCACATCTTTGGGTTGTGGGGGTGAAACCCACGCAGACACGGGGAGAATGTGCAAACTCCACACGGACAGTGACCCAGAGCCGGGATCGAACCTGGACCTCGGCGCCATGAGGCAGCAGTGCTAACCACTGCGCCACCGTGCTGCCCAAGTAGGCTTACATTAACACTGCAATGAGGTTACTGTGAAAATCCCCTAGTCACCACATTCCGGCGCCTGTTCGGGTACGCAGAGGGAGAATTCAGAATGTCCAATTCACCTAACAAGCACGTCTTTCGGGACTTGTGGGAGGACACCGGAGCACCCGGAGGAAACCCACGTAGACACGGGGAGAACGTGCAGACTCCGCACAGACAGTGACCCAGCGGGGAATCGAACTTGGGACCCTGGAGCTGTCAAGCAACAGTGCAAACCACTGTGCTACCGTGCCCTGACCTTCTTCGAAACAGTGCCATGGGATCCTTTGCATGCAGGCAAGAGGGACTTCAGGGTGGCAGCATTCAATGTCTCATCAGAAAGACCGAGTGGTTGGACTGAGAGTCAATAATCACCCACTCAGGAAGCAAAGGGTCTTCTTGTTTCCTAATTGGCTGTGGAAAGATGGCCTCTGCCAGGATGGACAAGTAGGGTGACCAATAGCAGGGAGCGTTATGGTAGGGGTGGGGCATTTGGCCAGGGGGGGGGGCAGGAAGGTCACACGATGGCACCTGCTTCAATACTTCAAACCAGACGGGGCGACCCGACTCCCCACTGACCCCAGGGACACGTGTGAATGAGCGAGCCGTGCTGACCACTACAACGCGCGACACACCTTAAGCCCAACGGGAAGAGCTACTCTCCTCAGATGCTGCAAGGTGGAGATGGTTACGACGATGATCACACTGCTGAATAGTATGGCGATAGCAGCTACAACTGGTCCCTTTAAACCCATCGAGCAACGTCACTGCAAAAAGGCGCAGAAACAAAATGAATGAGCAGTTGTTCCCGAGGTGGTGCATTTTGTTCGCAAAAATAAAGAGGCCACAAATTGCTTGGAAACTAAATGGAATAGGGGAGCAGAGTAATCTGGGGCACATAGATACACAAATCCCTAAAGGTAACAACACAGGTTAGTAAGGCCATTATTAAAGCAAACTGAGATTAGTTTCAATGGACTAAAAAGCAGAGAAGTTCTGATAAACTTGTATCGAACCTTGGTTGAACCATACTTGGAGCACAGTTCTGGAGTGCGGTTCTCCGGCCTCGTTGCGCTCTCGCTCAAGCTAAACGAGGCCGGTGAATAGCGGGAGAGGCCGACCACGAGAACCATGCCAGACAGCAAACGGTTTGCGATGCAACCAGCCCGCTCCCCGAGGCGAAATCGGGATCCCACCGTAGCGAGGTGAGAAATCAATTATCACCACTTAAGCCCCATTTCCATACAATTAACGGGAGCCACCCCATATCCAGCAGCCTCCCGTCATCCAGCGGCCTCCCCAGCCAGTGGTCACGCTGGCACCGATTGGTACTCCTTTTGAAAAACACGAACCTGGCGGAAGAGCTTCAGTGGGGAGTCGAGGAGGTGAGTCGCCACCTTTCCTCACAGGCAAGGAGCCCGGGGGCACTGGGCCTGCTGCCCCAGTACTTCGCTGGGGGTGGGGGACCCTCCGCAGGGGTGGGCCATCATGGGCGGATGGGGAGGAAGCACTGGGGGGGAGCAACCGGGGGGGGGGGCAACTGTACCCGGCATCACCATGCCAAGTGCACACATTCCGGGGGCAACCCTTGTTCCTGCCAGTGTGCCCCACCGACCACCCATAACCCCCATCGACTGCCGAGGCCTTTGGCCGTGCGGCTGAAGGCTTTTGCTATTAGGAAATTGGCAATCGTGGTTAAGTGAGCACTTCACACACCCCAAGTGGATTCCCGTGGGTGGGCGGGCCCTGAAGAGGGTGGGGATGACAGCTGTGACGCGACTATAATGGTGACATCCTCAGAGCTCTCCTCCGAGGTGTTCTCCTGGGAGGCTGGAGAGGGGGCCGCCCGGGATGGGCCGGCCCCGTCGGCTGGAGGACCTGCGGGAGAATGGACATGTGGTCAGTGGGAGGGATGGGTCGGTCAGTAAGACAATAAAAACTCACGTTTGACAGGTCCTCCGGGTGGAGCCCGATGGTTCCTCACCTCTGCGGCGTCCGCCAGCCTCCGCGTGGGTGACCGCCCTGTTCACGGCCACCCCAGTCACCTCCACGGCCCACTCCTCGAAGGAAGTGAGGATTCTTATGTCCGGCACCCCATCGCCAGTCTGGGTCCTCTCCCAGTGATTGTGGGAGAGCTTTTCATGAGGAGACATAGAGAGGGCATTGTTAGCCACACAGGTAGTTCACAATGGTGGGGTGGGGGGGGAAATGAAGGGAGAGGGGTTGGAGGGAGGGTTGGATCACATGGAGAGTGGAGGGTGGATGCTCGCGTGGGGGCGTAAAGGTCCCGGGGGTTGTGGGGGGGGGTCGGAGGGTTTCATTGGCGTCTACTCACTCGTGCTACCCGGTCGGTAGGTCGTTGACCGTTTTCTTGCACTGGAGGCCAGTCCTCCTGGGCACACTCCCGGCATTCGCAGTCGCTGCCACCTCGTCCCAGGCAGCTTGGCTGCCCTGTGGCTGACGCTCAGGGGCCCTCAGGGGAACAGGACATCGCTCCTGGCCTCCTCTGCGTCTCGGAGCCGCCCCAGGTCAGCGTCGCCGAATCTTGGGGCTGGCCTCTCGGCGCCACTGTTGCGAGCTGGCTGGGGTTGGCTGAGCAAGTGCAGCTTAAGCGCTGCTCGTCCTGGCGAGTGTGGTCCTGCCGAATCAGCTGGGCTGCCTTAATTTGCGGCGAGAAGCCCCTGGGGCCCCGTTAAGTGGACTAATTAATGTTGAACAGCGTTGTCGGCCTCGCTGGGCTGAGCGCCGGTATGCTCACAGCAGTTCCCGCTCGCTACACTTAGAAATCTTTTTGGAGGAGGCAGCACGGTGACGCAGTGGTTAGCACTGCTGCCTCACGGCTACCGAGGTCACAGGTTCGATCCCAGCCCTGGGTCACTGTCCATGTGGAGTTTGCACATTCTCCCCGTGTCTGCGTGGGCCTCACCCCCACAACCCAAAGGTGTGCAGGGTAAGTGGATTGGCCACACTAAATTGCCCCTGAATTGGAAAAAAATAATTGGATACTCTAAATTTATTTTAAAAAAAGAAATCTTTTCGGAGTATCGTTATAGAAAGGATTTAGAAGTACGAGAGATGGTGCAACATATTTTTTTTAATGGTGATGTCAGAACTTAGAGGCTAAGAACAAATGAAATGGGAGCAGAAGAAGGCCATTCAGCCCCTCAATCCTGCCCCACCATTCAATAAGATCATGGCTGATCTGTTTGTGTTGAGTTCCACATTCCCACCTACCCTTTGCCTAGCAGGAACCTATCCACCTCCACCTTATAAATATTCAGTGATCCCGCCTCTACCTCGTTCTGAGACAGAGGGTGGGATTTGTCGGCTGTGCCTGCTGCTGGTCAGGTCCATGTAAAGGTCCGTCGACCTCTGGCAGGAATTTCCGGTCTCCGGGCTGCTGCAATGAAAAATCCCGGCCAGAGAGTTCCAAAGTCGCCCTCTGAGTGAAAAAAAAATTCCCCTCATCTCTGTCCTAAGGGGCGACCCCTAATTTTAAAACAGTGTCCCCGAGCTCTGGACTCACCCACAAGAGGAAATATCCTTCCCACCTCCCCCTTGTCAATACCCTTCAGGATCTTAGAGACTTCAATGAAGTCATCCCTCACTCTTCTAAACTCTAGTCTGTCCAACCTTTCTTCATAAGACAACTTGCACATTCCAGGTATCAATCCAGTAAACCTCCCCTCAACCACCTCCAATGCATTTACATCCTTCCTTCAACAAGGAGACCAAAACTGTGCTCAGTATTCGAGATGTGGTCTCACTAATGCCCTGTATAACTGAAGATTAACATCCTTATTTTCTTGTTCAATTCCTTTTGTTATGTAGGATAGAATTCCATTGGCCTTCATAATTACTTACTGTACCTGCATACTAACTTTTTGTGATATATGCACCAGAACACCAGATCCCTCTGCACCTCGGAATTCTGCAGCCGTTCTCCGTTTAAGAAATTCTCTGCCTTTTTATTCTTCCTGCCAAAGTGAACAACTTTACATTTTCCCCGCATTATACCCCCTGTGCCAGATTTTTTGCCCATTCATACAACCTAGCTACATCCATCTGCAACCTCCTTATGTCCTCTTCAGATGTCTTTGTGCCATTGACTCATTTAGCTACCAGACCTTCTTTCCAACCATCTAAGTAATTTATATAAATTGTAAAAAGTTGAGGCCCCAGCACAGATCACAGTGGGACATTACTCATCACATCCTGCCAATCAGAAGACCCATTTATACATACTCTCTGTTTTCAGCCTGCCAGCTAATCTTCTATCCGCGCTAATATGTTACCCCCTACACATGTGCTTTTATTTTCCGCAATAACCTTTGATGTGGCACCTTATCAAATGCCTTCTGGAAATCCAAGTACAGTACGTCTACAGACTGCCCTTTATCCACAACGCATTTTACTCCTTCAAAGAACTCCAATAAATTGGTTAAACGTGATTTCCCTTTCACAAAACCATGCAGACTCTACCCGATGACCTTGAGTTTCTCTCAGTGCCCAGCTATAACCATCAGAAGATTTGGACAGGCTGACACTCTCTACAGAGAGGTGACCTAATACAGGTGTTTGAAATCATGAAAGGGTTCACTCGGATAGGCACAGATGTTTCCATTTGTGGGGAAGGCCAAAAATAGGGACAATAAATATTAGACGGTTGTTAACAAATCCAATGGCAAATTCAGGAGAAGTGGCTTTACCCAGGGAGTGATGGGGATGTGGTGTGTTGGGAGGAATTAAGGCAAAAAGCACAGGTGCAGCTATAGGAGATTTAGGTAAGTATATGTGGGTCATTCTGATAGGGTGGCATAAAGTTAAATGAGGGGACGATTGTGTGGAGTTGGGATGGGGAATCATGCCCTGTGCTGTAATTCAATAACCTAACATTAGATGCTGCACGTGAAAATGTTCAATGGATCCACTCACTGCCATTAACTCTGGTATTTAAATATGTCAATGATGTAATCCATGAAGCCTGAAGACAAGAGCACTTTGGGCATTGATGTGCACTGTCGGTAGTTGCAAAATCAATAGTTTTATTGTGACTATCATTTAGTAGTCTGAATTAATTTAATATTGTGTGCTAAATTGGTATTAAACATTAAAAAAAACCTGCAGCCAGCCGAGTTAAATAGACAGCTTTAATTGTGAGACAATTAAAGAATAGGTAATTTGTTGATCGATGTGTTAGTAGTGTAATCCGTAACACAAAAAGTTTATAACTTTTATCATTCTAAACGCTTTCTATAATTTTTATTTATTTATTTATTTAAAAAATAAATTTAGAGTACCCAATTCATTTTTCCAATTAAGGGACAATTTTAGCGTGGCCAATCCACCTAGCCTGCACATCTTTGGGTTGTGGGGGCGAAACCCACACAAACACGGGGAGAATGTGCAAACTCCACACGGACAGTGACCCAGACCCGGGATCGAACCTGGGACCTCGGTGCCGTGAGGCAGCAGGGCTAACCCACTGCGCCACCGTGCTGCCCCTACATTCTATAATTAACACTTGATTATTAATACAAATTCTTAAAATGTCATGAGAAGTGTAAGATGCTCCCTTCCTGGGCAGGCTAAAAGGATAACATGAGCTGGTTGGCCTTGACTGAAGGAATGAATAGGCCTTTATTCAAGCTGTCTCAATTATAAATGGCAGTTATATTAACCAAATATTGATCAACACACAGGCTTACGCAAGATAAGAGAAATTGCTCAAGAGAATCCATTGTCTTGAAGTTGAGACAATGGGTGAAATTTTCCATTTCCAATGGAGCTCCCCAGAAGGGCCCCACAGCACCGCCCCCAGGCACTAGCTCCTGGCACTGTCCCGGCACTGTCTTAGGTGCGGGCAAGATCCCCTGGCACTACCCCGGCACTACCCACTGGCACTACCCACTCTGCAAAACATGGTGTGATTTACAATTGGGGAGTCATTGCAAGCAAGTGAACCCCATCAATCTTGGTTTGAATAAATCCTAATTGTAACAGATTGGGGATGCAATGAAATCCCAGTTGTTACAGCACTCCGTCTGCTATACTGACTCTTGGACAATGGAACAGGTTACATCCAGGGCATTAAGGCAAGCCCCTCAGCTCCCCATTGTAACAGGAGTTGCTCATCATAATGCAGACCCTGTATCTGCAATTCCAAGCTCATTGGAGGCACATATTGCGAGAACATTAAGAGCTATAGCCACATGCTTCTGTGGAGAGAGACTAGTGGAGACCTTGGAGTTTGTTCTGACATTCAGTGATATTGTGACTGATGTACAACCTAACCTCACACACCCGACTTTTCCCCATGTCCCTTAAGACAAGAGCAGCAGCAGTTGGGGACAGCACCAGGTTTAAGCATATGCCCCGCCAAGCCACACACCATTCTTTCCCTGTCGCTGAGTCAAAATCCTTCTTAACAGCTCTATGGAAGTATCCATTAGATATGAGCAATAAATCCTGGCCTTAGAAACAATACTAACATTCAATGTTAGAATTAAACAAAAGTGAAAATCTCTCAATCTCAGATGAATCTTTTTTAAATATTAAAATTGTATTCATAAATATAACCAATTGCCATTTCTGGAAGAGAGTTCCAAACTTATATCACCATTTATATGTAGAAAAGTTTCCTAATTTCACTCCTGAAAAATCTGGCACTGGGACATTGCCACCAAGCTACCATCTCCTCTTTTACGTATAAGAAAATCCATTTGCCTCAGTTTTGCCCGTTGACAATCTCTTAATACTTCTTTGTAATTTTATGCTTCCATCTACACAGTTAAGAATGTTGTCTGTCTTTGTGTTATCAGTGGCATGGCAGCCCAATGGTTAGCACTGCTGCCTCACAGCACCATGGGCCGGGATCTGTGCGGAGTCTGCACATTCTCCCCGTGTCTGCGTGGGTTTCCTCCGGGTGCTCCGGTTTCCTCCCACAGTCAAAGGATGTGCAGGTTAGGTGGATTAGCCATGATAAATTGCCCCTTGTTGTCCAAAGGTTAGGTGGGGTTGCAAGGTTAGGTTGGGGGATTGGGTCAGGGTAGGGCGCTCTTTCAGAGGGTCGGTGCAGACTCAATGGGCCGAATGACCTCATTCTGCACTGTGGGGATTCTATGATCAGTAAATTTGGATATGCGGCTTTCCCATTCCATCTTCTAAGTTGTCCATTAATAATTGTTGCGGCACCACATTGATTTTTAAGGACATCAATAGTCCATTGTCCCCAGGCACAGTTACCTGCAGCCACGACACTTCCTCGGTCAAGTCAATAATTTGCCTTCAATTACTGGGCTCTGTGCAAGTCAGGTTACAGTGGAGATGTACCCCGCACTGTTCCAGTGGATGTGTACCCCGCACTGTTCCAGTGGAGATGTACCCCGCACTGTTCCAGTGGAGGTGTACCCCGCACTGTTCCAATGGAGATGTACCCCGCACTGTTCCAGTGGAGATGTACCCCGCACTGTTCCAGTGGAGGTGTACCCCGCACTGTTCCAATGGAGATGTACCCCGCACTGTTCCAGTGGAGGTGTACCCCGCACTGTTCCAGTGGAGATGTACCCCGCACTGTTCCAGTGGAGATGTACCTCTCTTTGTTCCAGTGGAGATGTACCCCGCACTGTTCCACTGGAGATGTACCCCGCACTGTTCCACTGGAGATGTACCCCGCACTGTTCCAGTGGAGATGTATCCTGCACTGTTCCAGTGGAGATGTACCCCACACTGTTCCAGTGGCGATGTACCCCACACTTTTCCAGTGGAGATGTACCCCATACTCTCACGTGTAGGTCCGACCTGGTAGGGAGGGCAGCTTTCCCTCCCTAATGAACATTAGCGAACATGATGGGTTTTTACAACAATCGACAATAATGAGAGGGAGGTCTGAATGGGGCTGGAACAAGGAATATTCCACTTACACCACAAAAAGGCAAACAAAACCAGGATAACAAGCATCAGAGCTGAACGACACTTCTCTCCCAATTGATCACTGAGTCGGTGTTACAGAGCTCTTACACACCTGTCCCTCATTTCCACCTGTCCCTCAGGTCGACTCCCTGTGGAATCAGTGAGTTCACCTGGGGAACGATCACTGCGTCCAGGGGCCAGTTACATTTCACTCTCACGTCGACGCTTATCTTCTGCAACAAACTTCTGAATCCGCAGGCCCTTCAGATTTTCACTTGTTACTGAAACTCTTCAATCAAAATGATGGGCTCAACCCAAACTCACAGCCAGGGATTCACAGTGAGACAGGGTCGGGAATCACAAATTCTTGCTGCTGGACAGTGCACATTCCGACAGTGAAAGCTGAAAGCGGAAAATGTTCCTTAAAACATCCACTTACCAGTTCAAGGAGCCTTTGTCTGTGGACAGGCCAGTAAAGAGCACACAGAGATTTTGCCGCTCTCACAATGAAGATTGGGGATGAATACAATGGTTTCGGTCAGCAATTTCACACAGATGAGTTCTGGATTACTGTGATAAGACAGCTTCTCGCTCAGAGCCCATTTCCGACCACTCTCAGGCTGAGTGCTGACTTCCCGCAGAGTGATCAGTTCCAAGCCATTATCATTTCAAATTATTGTAAATCTCGTTACAGTACTTTACACACAGATTGCTGACAAAAAGCATCCCAGAACTGCTGGGATTGGGGGAGGGAGAGGGCATGTCAGAGGAATTGTTTTTTTCAAACAGAGGGAAGTGAGAGACTGCGGTGTGCTCTGTTTCACAGAGACATGGCTCATTCCTGCCTCACCGGACTGTGCCATACAACCTGAGGCTTCTCACTACGCCTGCATGGCGTTATCGGGCAAAGCAAAGGGTGGAGGGGTTTGCTTCCTCATCAACTCCTCTTGGTGCTCGGACTTGGCGACCCTGGCGACCTACTGCCCCCCAGACCTCGAATACCTGACCGTGAAGTGCCGCCCGTACTACCTTCCACGGGAGTCAAAGCTTTGACAAAGAGTCATTGGACTCGAAACGTTAGCTCTTTTCTCTCCCTACAGACGCTGCCAGACTCCTGGGATTTTCCAGCATTTTCTCTTTCGTTAAGGAAATTCGGCATGTCCACATTTACTCTTACCAGTTTTTACAGATGCACCATAGAAAGCATTCTATCTGGCTGCTTCACTCGGCCTGAGACCGTAAGAAACCACAGAGAGTCGTGAACACCGCCCAGTCCATCACGCAAACCCGCCTCCCATCCATTGAACATAGAACATAGAAAATACAGCACAGAACAGGCCCTTCGGCCCACGATGTTGTGCCGAACCTTTGTCCTAGATTAATCATAGATTATCATTGAATTTACAGTGCAGAAGGAGGCCATTCGGCCCTTTGAGTCTGCACCGGCTCTTGGAAAGAGCACCCTACCCAAGGTCAACACCTCCACCCAACACCAAGGGCAATTTGGACATTAAGGGCAATTTATCATTGGCCAATTCACCTAACCTGCACATCTTTGGACTGTGGACCTCATGTTGCATTGCGAAAGCGGGTAGCATAATCAAAGACCCCTCTATCTTCCAACCTCTTCCATCAGGCATGAGATACGAAATTCTGAGAATGCGCACTAACAGATTCAAAAACAGCTTCTTCCCCGCTGTTACCAGACTCCTAAATGACCCTCTTGTGGACTGAACTGCTCTCTCCACATCTTCTCTACTGTTGTGGTACTACACTCTGTATGCTTCACCCGATGCCTGTGTCTACGTATTTACATTGTGCATCTATCATATGTCCTATGTTTTTTCATGTACGGAATGATCTATCTGAGCTGCACGCAGAACAATACCTTTCACTGTACCTCGGTACACGTGACAATAAATCGAAATCTAGATGATCCTGTTAAATTACCTTTGTCGGTTTCATGTATCTCACCCACGAACACCCTTTGCCCTTCTGGGGTGCTCCAGTCTCTATGTGGGGACCCTTCCACCCCCTCCCACCCTCCCACACTGCGTTCGAGCTGGTGCTGAAGACAGGGATTGTTTCGAGGGCCTCGGAGATCAGGCTGTCATTTAAAAATGGCGTCCCGCTCTCTGACTACGACTGGGAGTTCCGGCGAGCGGAGCTCCCCATTGTAAAAAACGGGGCTCCGTGTGGCCTCGGCCCCACGTTCCCCATTCAGGCTCCTTATTCAACGCGAGTCGCGTTGAATAGCCATGTGTTTCTCGGCACTGCGAGTGCGGGGAAACACGCGGCTAAACGCGCTCCCTATGGGACTTTATTTGCTTTTGGGACATTGCGCCCAGAGTGTTCACAATTTCCACATCATGATTACTTTTACATTAACATCTAAACATTTGTCACCTTATCTACATTGTATGCTTATTGATCTTAGCATTCTGCAATAATTTGTTATTTTAAGTTCACTCAAGAGTATATTATTCTGTTATGGTTGTGGAACTGTGGAATCCCCTCCGCCACAGGCCCGGGGTTCAAATGAAATTGATCGGTTTTTTGCTAGCAATGTGTTGAGTGAATGGAGGAAAGTTGGAGATTGCTTGCAGAATAGTCAGGAATGAATTCTGGAACAGGCTCCTGGGGATGATGTGTGGGCGAGATCAGTGTTTATCCAGCACAGCTTGCGGTCCAGGAAGAACAGGAATAATTCCCCCGGGACCGCCAAGCTATTGTTCCCAACTTCAAATCACATGATTAACAAACCCCTCCCACTGTCGTGTTAAGCACACTGAGATAACACGGGCTGCAACTGGATGCAGCTTTAACAGAAAGATACTCCAGACTTTGAAGTTAGTTCAATCTGATTTATTGAACCTGTCACACAGTTAGCACAGTTCTCTGTGAGTGCGACTCTCTGCTAACCTAAGTGTGATTACTCTGTTTGACTGAACCAGACTAGCTCTTAGCCACGTGCTGTAGGTGTTATGTGATATATACACCCTGACTCACTCTGTAGATGTCCCCAGTGGAAAGAGGCGGACTGTGAGTGCGTTTTATAGTGGGAAACCACCCCCAAGTGTTCTGCCTGCTGATTGGTTATGTCCTGTTCTCTGTGTTCATTAGCTGCCTGTCTGTATCTCATTATGTGCACGTCTGCATATCATGATACCCACCATGGCTGATAATCATCAACCACCCCCTGACCACCCCCCTCAATCTTTCTGACCCGCTGACAGAATCCCTTCCCCAACCCTCCGAGCCACACTGTAACCCTCACCTCATCCTTTTCCCGATCTCTCTACCCAGCAACAGGAAGTCTAACTGCTCCTGGGCTATTGCCTTTGTTGGTGCATTCCGGGTCTGACTGCGAGTCAGGCCTATCAGTCAGGCTGGCTTCTGACTGGAAACCAACTGAAAAAACAAACATGCGACCATTGAGTTAAAATGCCACTGTGCTCGGAGAAACCCAGACTTCTGGATTTCCCCCCCCACACCCTTTGAAATCCCGCCCAGTTAATTAGCGGACCTCAAGTGGTTGGATGGGGTTTGTCGATCATGTGAAGTGGAGTCGGGAACAGTTTAGCTTTGGTGTTCGCGGGGGAATCATTCCAGTTCCTCCTGGACCACAAGCTCTGCTGGATGGACATTGATCTGATCCACACATCATTCCCAGGAGCCTGTTCCAACATTCAATTAGCGGGGCCAGAGAATCATTCCTACATGAGGCCATTCATCCTATCCTATCTGTACTGGCTCTTTTAAGGAGCTATCCAATTAGTCCCGTTCTCCTGCTCTTTTCCCCGGAGTGCTGAAAATGTTCTCATATTTATCAAAAGCCCTTTTGAAAGTTCCTGTTGAATCTGCTTCCACCGCCCTTTCAGGCAGCTCCTTCCGGGTCACAACAACTCGCGGGGTAACAGAAATTCTCATCTTCCCCCTCTGGTTCCTTTGCCAATTCCCGTCAATCTGCCCCTCTGGTAACCAACGATACTGCCAGTGAAAAGAGTTCCTCGCGATTTAATCCTTCAAATTGCTCCACCGTTTTGAACACTTTGATTAAATCTCCCCTCGATCTTCTCTACTCTAACTGTTGTGGCCTTTCTGTAGTCTCTCTCGATCAGAAGGAATCTTGTCAAATAAACAAGGCAAAAGGAATCTACCAGGATAACGGCATCAATAGCACCAGGCCAAGGATCTGCAGGTCATTAGGGCCACACCCACTAATGGATGCTTGAGCCCCAAGTGCAGCGACCAGTAAGTGGTTTTGGCCTCTGCGCGAATACTTTGCTCATTCGCCGCCAGTTTTAATCTGATGGGGCTTTCATTTGGAACAGCCTCTATAAATCAGCTGCTGTCAAATTGCCAGCTGAGTAAACTTCTTTGAGCTGAGTGGTGGCACAAGAATTTACTTTGTTCAAACTTGGCTCACCCCAAACCCTACATATGTTATGTCACCGGGACCCTCTCCACCACCCTCACTCCACCCCTCCCACCTGGCCCCCCAATTGAAATGAAAATCGCTTATTGTCACAAGTAGGCTTCAAATGAAGTTACTGCGAAAAGCCCCTAGTCGCCACATTCCGGCGCCTGTTCGGGGAGGCTGGTACGGGAATTGAACCGTGTTGCTGGCCTGCCTTGGTCTGCTTTAAAAGCCAGCTCTTTAGCCCTGTGCTAAATCAGCAACACCTTAAATCTTAAATGAATCCATTTAGCTAGTAAGGAAAAGGCATAGCAGGTCGAGGGGTGGTCAGTTGGAGGTCTTACAGCCCAAGGAAGGACTCTTCTTCGGAAGACTTAAAGAAGATGTCAGGAGACAAGAAGCAGGCAGAATAAATACAAGATAGTCACTGATAAATTCACAAGTTCATAAGATATAGGAGCAGAATTAGGCCATTCAGCCCATCGAGTCTGCTCCGCCATTCTATCCTGGCTGATCCCATCCTGACCTTAGCTCCACCGTCCTGCCCGTTCTCCGTAACCCTTCAACCCATTACCAATTAAAAATCTGTCTAACTCCTCCTTAAATTTACTCACTGTCCCAGCATCCACCGCACTCTGGGGTAGCGAATTCCACAGATTCACAACCCTTTGGGAGAAGTAGTTTCTCCTCAACTCTGTTTTAAATTTGCTACCTCGTATCCTGAGACGATATCCCTCGTTCTAGAATGTCCCACAAGCGGAAGCATCCGCTCCACGTCGACTTTATCCAGACCTTTTAGCATCTTGTCAACCTCAATGAGATCTCCCCTCATTCTTCTAAACTCCAGGGAGTATCGGCCTAAACTGCTCCATCTCTATCGTACAACAAACCCCTCATCGCTGGAATCAATCTAGTGAACCTCTGAACTGTCTCCAATGTCACTCCATCTTTCCTCAAATAAGGGGACCAAAACTGTGCTCAATCTCCCAGGTGCGGTCTCAGCAATGCCTTGTGTAGTTGCAGCAACACTTCCTTTATACCCTATTCCCTGAGTTATAAATGCCAACAATCCATTTGCTTCCTTTATTACCTGCTGTACCTGCATGCTAGTTTTCTGTGACTCATGCACAAGGATCCCAGATCCCTCTGCATCGGAGCTCCCCATAGTCTCTCCCTATTTACATAATAAGTTGCCTTTCCATTTTTCCGACCAAGATGCATGACCTCACACTTATCCACGTTAAACTCCATCTGTCACATTAATTCAACAGGGACTTCAGGATAAATGTCTTTACCCAGCCAGTGACGAAAATGTGAGCGGTTGAGCTGAATAGTGTAGCTACATTTGATGGGAAGCTGGATAAACACAGGAGGGGACACTAATAGAAACTGATAGTATCACAGCCCCAGCTGATGTTAATGCTGAACAAGATCCCAGGTGAAACCAAGCTTAATAAATCCTTACTTTTATTTCTTTGAAAACATTGAAGGTTAAGTTACTGAACAAATTTACAGGTGTCTGTTGGTGAACTTTGAACACAAAGAGTAAAATATTTATTAAACAATGGATTATTAGGTACGGCACTGTGGCACAGTGGTTAGCACTGCTGTCTCATGGCGCCGAAGACCCGGGTTCGATCCCGGCCCTGGGTCACTGTCTATATGGAGTTTGCACATTCTCCCCATGTTTGCGTGGGTTTCACCCCCACAACCCAAAAAGATGAGCAGGGTAGGTGGATTGGCTACGCTAAATTGCCCCTTAATTGGAAAAAAATAATTGGGTACCCTAAATTAAAAAACAAGACAATAGTTTATTAAACAGTGGTTACCACTGCTGCCTCACGGCACCAGGGACCTGTGTTTGATCTTGAGTGAATGTCTGTGTGGAGTTTGCACGTTCTCCCGTGTCTGTGTGGGTTTCCTCCGGGTGCTCCGGTTTCCACCCATATTCCAAAGATGTGCAGGTTAGATGGATTGGCTATGCTAAATTGCCTCTTAGTGTCCAAAGATTAGGTGGGATTACAGAGAAAGGGTGGAGGTGTGGGCCAGGCTAAGGTGCTCTTTCAGAGGTTTAATGCAGACTTGATGGGCTGAATGGCCTTCTTCTGAACTGTGGGAATTGCACAATTCTAGGAAAAATGAGCTCTATTACACCAGGCAAAAAAGGATGGAAAAATCTCAACACAAACACAAGAAAATGATTCAAATATTCACTAATCAAAGTGATGTAAGTGCATTCCAAGCACTAAGTGCATTCCAATCACTCAAGCATGTGGTTTCACTGCACTTACCTCTCTTTTATGTGGTCAATGTTTATAAGCATTGCGGTATCACCACTTAGGCCCCTGAAGTGATATGAACGGATCAAAGCTGCAGATGTTTTTTACGAGCTGTCAATCACAACCACTACTCCAAAGTCACGAATGGATTGCAACATGGCGCCGACCTTGCGTGGCCCGCCTGCCAGATAGTGCCCCCCCTGGATCCCCCCCTCGCCACCCCCTGGCCACCCCCACCAGTCCCCCCACCCTCCAGCCCTCGACGAAGACCCCACAGCCAGGGCACGGCTACCCCTGACTGTGGCGGTGCTGGACACAGTCCCCAGCCGCCACACCAGGCTCACGAAAACTGAGAGCACATGTGTCCCACGCCGTTGGGAACCCGGGGGCGGAGCATCGGGGTAGGGACTTCAGGTAACGTTCCGAAGCCGTCCCAACGGTGTGTGGCGCGCTCCTCGTGATGCTGTTTTGGAGGGAGCGTAAAAAGGGATTCTCTGCGGCGCTGAGGACCCGGGTTCGAATCCCGGCCCTGGGTCACTGTCCGTGTGGAGTTTGCACATTCTCCCCGTGTTTGCGTGGGTTTCACCCCCACAACCCAAAGATGTGCAGAGTAGGTGGATTGGCCACGCTAAATTGCCCCTTAATTGGAAAGAAAATAATTAGGTAATCTAAATTTTTAAAAAAAATGAATTCTCCGCCCGATAGCCGATTACGAAATCGGTGTTGGCAAGCGGAGAATCCCACCCATAGACACAGTCAGTTACCCAAGGCCAGAACTGAACCTCGGTCTCTGGCACTGTGAGGCAGCAGTGTTCAGTGGGCTAGACAGCTGGTTTGGAATGCAGAACAAGGCCAGCAGCGCGGGTTCAATTCCCGTACCAGCCTCCCCAAACAGGCACCGGAATGTGGCGACTTGGGGCTTTTCACAGTAACTTCATGCTAAAAGGTTATTATTAAATTAGTGTAGTGAGACCCTATAAAAGGTCTACAAGGCACAAGCCAGGAGTGTGATGGGATACTCTCCACTTGCCTGGATGAGCGCAGCTCCAACAACACTCAAGAAATCTGACACCATCCAGGACAAAGCAGCCTGCTTGATTGCTCCCCCTTCCTCAAACATTCAAACCCTCCCCCACCGACGCACAGTGGCAGCCGTGTGTACCATCTACAAGCTGCACTGCAGTAACTCGCCAAGGTTCCTTAGCCAGCACCTTCCAAACCCACGACCACGACCATCTAGAAGGACAAGAGCAGCAGATACCTGGGAACCTCACCACCTGGATTGGATTGGATTGGGTTTGTTTATTGTCATGTGTACCGAGGTACAGTGTTTATTGTCACGTGTACCGAGGTACAGTGTTTATTGTCATGTGTACCGAGGTACAGTGTTTATTGTCACCTGTACCAAGGTACAGTGTTTATTGTCACGTGTACCGAGGTACAGTGTTTATTGTCATGTGTACCGAGGTACAGTGTTTATTGTCATGTGTACAGAGGTACAGTGTTTATTGTCACGTGTACCGAGGTACAGTGTTTATTGTCACGTGTACCGAGGTACAGTGTTTATTGTCACGTGTACCGAGGTACAGTGTTTATTGTCACGTGTACCGAGGTACAGTGAAAAGTATTTTTCTGCGAGCAGCTCAACAGATCATTAAGTACATGGGAAGAAAAGGGAATGAAAGAAAATACATAATAGGGCAACACAAGGTATACAATCTAACTACATAAGCACTGGCATCGGATGAAGCATACAGGGTGTAGTGTTAATCAGGTCAGTCCATAAGAGAGTCATTTAGGAGTCTGGTGACAGTGGGGAAGAAGCTGTTTTTGAGTCTGTTCGTGCGTGTTCTCAGACTTCTGTACCTCCTGCCAGGTGAAAGAAGTTGGAAGAGTGAGTAAGCCGGGTGGGAGGGGTCTTTGATTATGCTGCCCGCTTTCCCCAGGCAGCGGGAGGTGTAGATGGAGTCAATGGATGGGAGGCAGGTTTGTGTGATGGACTGGGCTGTGTTCACGACTCTGTCGTTTCTTATGGTCTTGGGCTGAGCAGTTGCCATACCAGGCTGTGATGCAGCCCGATAGGATGCTTTCTATGGTGCATCTGTAAACGTTGATCAGGGTTAATGTGGACTTGCTGAATTTCCTTAAGTTTCCTGAGGAAGTATAGGCGCTTTTGTGCTTTCTTGGTGGTAGCGTCGATATGGGTGGACCAGGACAGATTTTTGGAGATGTGCACCCCTAAGGACTTGGAAGTTCCCCTCCAAGCCACTTCCCATCCAAACTTGGAAATATATCGGTCGTTCCTTCACTGTCACTGGGGCAACATCCCGGAACTCCCTCCCTAACAGCACGGTGGGTGTACCTACACCACATGGACTGCAGCGGTTCAGTAAAGCAGCTCACCACCACCTTCTCGCGGGCAACTAGGGATGGGCAATAAATGCTGGCCTGACCAGCAACTCCCACATCCTGTTAATGAATACAACAAAAGCCAACAGGCCTGAAGGAGGGGCCCTGGCCGATTTTGCAAGTCACACTTTCCTGCCGTGGAATTAACCATCTCATACTTCATCCCATATAACACCATCCAATTCCTAGCCATTGACTCATTGAATTAAAATGGATTATTAAGATAAGAGGATTGAAGTCAGCCACATTAGGATGTTCACTAATAGGAAGTTATCATCACTGACAATAATCTCTAATCTTGTTTTTAAAGGTTTCTGAATGAGGATGTGTTTGGGATGTAGGATGGGCATTTTGTGTAATTACCCACAGGGAAGCCGCACATTTTCACAACCTAATCTTATGGTTGTAATGTTTGCAAAGCCCAATACCTACACCCAGTGGTCCATATCCTGTACTGCAGCTCTCCTGTTACATTGCTTATGTCTATTCCGCTGTTGATTACCCGCAAAGCAAATCCAAACCAAACTGTGGTGTTAGAATCATAGCGTAATACAGCTCAGAAGGAGGCCATTCAGCCCATCACATCTGTGCCCACTTCTGTTAAAGAGCTAATTCAGTTAGTTGCCTCCCTTAGCCAGATATGGCGGTTCTCAGAGTTAGGAAAGATTTCATGTTCCCTAGTTCTTGAAATATTTAAGTTTGAATTGGGGTTCTAATTGTTTAATAGCTTGCACTTTTAATGTTTAATAGACTGCACCAATATATAAAGGGGATACAGGTGGCACTGTTTCGTTGTCAGAGAAGTGATTACTGAACACAATAAACTTGGAGTTGATGAAGACCGGCTTCCCTGTTCTTATTGTAGAATTACAATTCGAGCTTATCATGGTAGCACTGGCCGGTTTCTGCCGGTAAGGAAAAGGGGTTGCTAATTATGGTTTCTTCAGATGAAAGACTATGGGCGCGATTCAGCGGACAAATGTTCAAGTCCGCTTTTGGGCATGTTTAGCGGGGGTGTTATAGGGTGTAAGATTATGAAAAGGTGTGGTGGACACAGAGACTGGAGATTCTAGAACAAGGGTACAGATGCATGGGAACACCGCCACCAACAGGTTCCACTTCCAAGACACTCCCATCCCGTTTGGAACTATATTGGCATTCCTTCGCAAACATCCATTCCAGCTCCATTTGGGAAATTGCATTGTGCATAGCTGCAGTACACCAACTGCAGACATTCCCTTAAACACAGGGACAAAGTTTGCCCAGAGAGTGACAAGTTGTGTTACAACGTGCTCACTGTACCAGGGTAAGGGGGTTGATCATTTAGGACTGAGCCGAGGAGAAATTCTTTCACTCAAAGGGTTGTGAATCTTTGGACTTCTCTAGCCCAGAGGGCTGTGAAAGCTCCATCATTGAGTGTATTTAAGGCAGAGTCAAGATATGGCGGTAGGGAGAGAAAGTGGGGCTATTGTGAAAGTTCAGCCATGATTTTATTGAATTGTTTAGGGCGGGTGGAAATGGTGTTGTTCAGACCCTGGGCGGGATTCTCCCAGTCCCACGCCGGGCCGGAGAATCCCCGCAACCGCGCCGCCCCGACTCCGGCACGCGATCCTCGGCGCAGCGTAGAATCAACGGCATTGGTGCCGGCGCGTTTGACAGGGCACCGGTCACGGGCCGCTCTGCGCGGCCGGGCTGCCGATTCTGCGGCCCGGGTGGGTCGAGCGGCCGCTCGAGAAAGACAGAGTCCCGCCGGCATCGTCCACACCTGGTCGCAGCCGGCGGGAACTCTGCGTGCATGGTCGGGCGGCGGCCTGTTGGGGGGGGGGGGGGGGGGGGGAGAGGGTTGGGGGGGGGGGGCCGGGCCTCCGATGGGGCCTGGCCCGCGATCGGGGCCCACCAATCGGCGGGCCGGCCTCTCGCTCCCCGGGCCTATTTTCCTACGCGCTGGCCCCTGAACTCCCGCGCCGTGTTGCGTCGGGGCCGGCACGTTGAGGGAGGCCACTGTGCATGGGCGGGTTGGCGCGGCCCCCACCACTCTCTGTGTGAAAAACTTACCCGGCACATCTCCCTTAAACTTTCCCCCTCTCACCTTGAACCTGTGCCAACTTGTAATTGACACTAGCGACCATGCTTTCAGTTGCCTGGGCCCTAAGCTTTGTAATTCCCTCCCTAAAACTCTCCAGCTCATCATCTCCCTCCTCCTTCAAGAACCACCTTAAAGTCTAATATCTCCGCCTGTGCTTCGCCGATAGATTTTGTTCAGTGACGTGTCAGTGGAGTGCATTGCAACATTTCACCATGTTAAAGGCGCTATCTAAATTTAAATTAGTTTGGTGTGGAACACCCTGACTTCAGAGGCTTTTAATCAGGTCTAAAGACTCATGAATAAAATTAGTTAAGTAAGATAACTAAAGATCAGGAATCATTCTCCACAGGTTCACCACAATTGGCGTGAATTCACTGTTCAACTTGCTATACTGTGGGGATTTTGCGTATACACCTGGAAATGTGCATATGTGACCATGTCTGTGCAATTCTGGGTGTCTTCATATGTACCAAGTCTTGTTTCCCACCTCCCCAGTGCTTGATGACCTATATTGGTTCCCCGATCGGCAACAGCTGCGTTTTAAATTCATCACCCTTACTGACAAATCCCTCCGTGCCCCCCCACCCACCCCTCCCCCTCTCTTCATCCCCGCAACCCCCCAGGATCTCCACGCTCCTCGTATGATGACCTCCTCCGAAACCCTGATTTTAATCGGGCCATGTTTTTTTTTAAATTCAAAAATGTCCTTTATTCATAAAATTTGTAAAAGTATGTTGCAAAACGTTTCAAATTAAAAATGACCGAAAGTGCCATAAAATGTAACTTTTCTCCATACAGTGTGTCCCACTCTGGCGTGCTTCATCACAACTGCAATACCCTTGATATTTACAACATGCCAACCGTTGGTCCGAGTCCTTGAGTTCTGGACTTTTCTCTCAAAGTTTCGCTACTTCTTTCCCTCTCTCTTCTCCTTTACGATGGTCCTCAAGAACAAAGAACAGTACAGCACAGGAACAGGCCCTTCGGCCCTCCAAGCCTGTACCGATCATGATGCCCTAACGAGAAACAAAACCTTCTGCCCTTACTCGGTCCGTGTCCCTCTATTTCCTCCCAATTCCTGTACCCATCCAGGTGCCTCTTAAACATTACTAACGCGCCTGCTTCCACCACATCCTCTGGCAGCGCGTTCCAGGCACCCACCACTCTCTGTGTGAAAAACTTACCCCGCACATCTCCCTTAAACTTTCCCTCTCTCACCTTGAACCTGTGCCCCCCTGTAATTGACACTTCCGCCCTTGGAAAAAGTCTCTGACTATCCACCCTGTCTATGCCTCTCATAATTTTTCAGACCACTATCAGGTCTCCCCTCAGTGAAAACAGTCCTAGTTTATTCAACCTCTCCTCATAGCCAACACCCTCGAGACCAGGCAACATCCTGGTGAACCTCCTTTGCACTCTCTCCAAAGCCTCCACGTCCTCCTGATAATGTGGTGACCAGAACCGCACGCAATACTCCAAATGCGGCCTAACCTAGATTTTATACAGCTGCAACATGATCTCCCAACTCCTGTACTCAATGCTCCGGCTGATGAAGGCAAGCATGCCATATGCCTTCTTAATCACCTTGGCCACCTGTGTTGCCATTTTTAGGGAACTGTGGACCTGTACACCCAGATCCTTCTGTATGTTAATGTTCCTAAGGGTTCTGCCATTTACAGTATAATTCACACCCAGGATGGTGAATCTGTGGAACTCTTTGCCGCAGAAGGCTGTGGAGGCTAAATCACTGAGTGTCTTTAAGACAGAGATAGATAGGTTCTTGATTAATAAGGTGATCGGGGTTATGGGGAGAAGGCAGGAGAATGGGGATGAAAAAAATATCAGCCATGATTGAATGGCGGAGCAGACTCGATGGGCCGAGTGGCCTAATTCTGCTCCTTTGTCTTATGGTCTTAGATTTGATCCTCCAAAATGCATCACCTCGCATTTGTCCGGATTAAACTCCATCTGCCATTACTGTGCCCAAGTCTCCAATCTATCTATAACCTGTTATACCACTTTGACCAAACACTGCCCAGTGTGGTGGCAAAATTTGTTTTATAATTAATTAATTAATAATCTTTATTAGTGTCACAAGTAGGCTTACATTAACACTGCAATGAAGTTACTGTGAAAATCCCCTCGTCGCCACATTCCAGCGCCTGTTCGGGTACACAGAGGGAGAATTCAGAATGTCCAATTCACCTAACAGCATGTCTTTCGGGACTTGTGGGAGGAAACCGGAGCACCCAGAGGAAACCCACGCAGACACGGGGAGAACGTGCAGACTCCGCACAGACAGTGACTCAAGCCGGGAATCGAACCTGGGACCCTGGAGCTGTGAAGCAACAGTGCTAACCACTGTCGTACCGTGCTGCCCCATGTAGCTCCTGTAAAGCACCTTGGGATGTTTCACTACATTAAAGGCACAGTGGTTAGCGCTGCTGCCTCACAGCACCAGGGACCCGGGTTCAATTCTGACCTCGGCTGACTGGAGTCTGCACGTTCTCCCCATGGCTGTGTGGGTTTCCTCCGGGTGCTCTGGTTTCCTCACAGTCCAAAGATGTGCAGGTTAGGTGGGATTACAGCATTTGGGTGGGGGAGTGGAAGTTGGTATGGTGCTCTTTCAGAGGGTTGGCGCAGTCTCGATGGGCCGAATGGCCTCCTTCTGCGATTCTATGGAAATGCAAGTTTTGGTGAATTTTTGGATAGGTGATGGAAACGCTGAAGACTGCAGATACGTTTTCATTGTTAAGCAATGTCAACTGTAAATTGTCAAAAGCCGCTGAACATTCTCATTTATGACCAGCAGATGGGGCTATCTGTCTGCAAGTTCTTTCCTTTGCTCTTATATTCTGCTTTGTAACACTGGAGGTCAGGAGGTTGCAGGCAGCAAAGTGACATTCTGGATTCCAGGGGCGGCCATGGAGTGAGTGGCCACACACAGGACAGCTCCGGCTCAACGACGTGGATCAGGGAACGTCACGCCGAAGTCACACTTAGTCCCGTTTCCTGTTCTGAGGATCTCCACTTGCCGGAACTCCTCAGTGCAGGAAGAGATTGGAAATGGCATCCCGATCTCTCATACCACCCCCCCACCCCACCCCCACCCCATTACGACCCCTGAACCTCGCCAAAGCGCCAACTCACCTCTCAGAGGTTTCTCAGGCCCTCACACACTCCACCTCACACAGGCAAAGGAGTTAGATCCCGGGGCCTCAGTAGATCAGACAAGCTGTATATTAGAATGAGACTAGCTGTCTCCTCGCTCTAACAGGCAGATTTGCCAGACAGTGATCCCGCCCACAATGGGCAGTATTCAGATTGCGACGACTCACGAGATCGCTTTAGATCTCACGCGTGGCGTGGCGAGCTGGGTGGATCCCAGAAGTGGGATCTCCCGGCATCTACCGGCCGTACCGCTGTTCGGGCGCAACGCGACTGGTAGATCGCAGCCTTAACGTCCGGCCAATTGAAAAGCCACCGATGATAAAATTGGGGATATTCCAGAGGCCTGAATTGGAAAAGCCCATTTGTGGGGTGTAGCACAATCAATCACTCACGAGATGAGATGAGAAGGAGTCGAACGATGGCTTTATTACACAGACTTGTTCCCCAGCAGCACAGTTACAGAATGCGGCTGCTGGGAGAACCCGGGCTCTTATACTCCGCCTTACTGGGTGGAGCCAGCAGGCGGCTGATCCAATCGGGACGCAGTGTCTATCCGCCAATAGCCTCTCGGCCTCACAGGGTACCTTAATACCCCTAATACATACCACCACATTCACCCCTTGTTAAAAAGAACCCGGTGGGGTAGTGGGCCGTATGGTGGTAGGGGTTTACAGAGTCGGTACCTAGGATGCCGCTAACATGGCGGCTATGCTCCAATATCAACTTCTAGACTACTTACAATGCCGCTTTTACTGGGCAACCCAAAAAAAATTATTTACAGAGGCATTTCTTGCTTTACTATACTGATTCGATGAGAAAAATGGGTGCCCTGGTCGTCCTCGCCGATTTTCTTAGCTCCGGTGGTGATGCAGGCGTTGGTTCGGGCCCCGCCGTCTCTAGGAACGTCGCGATGCCTCTTCCCGCTCGAATACCCCTATTCGGGGCCGGGGGAAGGACCAATCCACCCGGGAAGGGGGTGGCTGTGGGGTGCGCCGGTCAGAGGGAGGGGGTGATTGGTGTTGGGGGGGGTGTCTGGAGCTACAGAGGGGGTGACTGGTGTTGGGGGAGCGTGTGGCGCTCCGGCTGGTGCCAGGTCCCGCAGGGAGACCGTGTCCTGTCGGCCGTCGGGGTACGCCACATAGGCGTATTGAGGGTTCGCGTGAAGAAGATAAACCCTCTCGACCAATGGGTCCGATTTGTGCGTCCGCACATGCTTTCGGAGCAGGATGGGTCCCGGGGCTGCCAGCCAGGTCGGAAGTGACGTTCCGGAGGAGGACTTCCTAGGGAAGACAAGGAGGCGTTTGTGAGGTGTTTGATTCGTTGTTGTACACAGCAGTGACCAGATGGAGTGGAGGGCGTCCGGGAGGACTTCCTGCCAGTGGGAAACTGGGAGACCTCTGGACCGTAGGGCCAGCAGGACGGTCTTCCAGAGCGTACCGTTCTCCCTCTCTACCTGACCGTTCCCCCGGGGGTTGTAACTGGTCGTCCTGCTCGAGGCGATGCCCTTGCTGAGCAGGAATTGACGCAGTTCGTCGCTCATGAAGGAGGACCCCCTATCGCTATGTATGTAGGCGGGGAAACCGAACAGTGTAAAGGTGGTGCCGAGGGCTCTAATGACCGTGGCCACGGTCATGTCGGGACAGGGGATGGCGAAAGGGAACCGGGAGTATTCGTCAATCACGTTCAGGAAGCACGTGTTGCGATCGGTGGAGGGGAGGGGGCCTTTGAAGTCCAGACTGAGGCGCTCAAAGGGGTGGGAAGCCTTTATCAGGTGCGCTTTATCTGGCCGGTAGAAATGCGACTTGCACTCTGCGCAGATTTGGCAGACCCTGGTGGCTGTCCTGACCTCCTCGATGGAGTAGGGCAGGTTGCGGGTCTTTACGAAGTGATAGAACTGAGTGACCCCCGGGTGGCAGAGGTCCTCGTGGAGGGTTTGGAGACGGTCCACTTGTGTGTTGGCACATGTGCCGCGGGATAGGGCATCGGACGGCTCGTTCAGCTTTCCGGGACGATACAAGATCTCATAGTTGTAGGTGGAGAGTTCGATCCTCCACCACAAGATCTTGTCGTTCTTGATCTTGCCCCGCTGTGCATTAACGAACATGAAGGCTACAGACCGTTGGTCAGTGAGGAGAGTGAATCTCCTACCGGCCAGGTAATGCCTCCAATGCCGCACAGCTTCCACTATGGCCTGGGCCTCCTTTTCCACTGAGGAGTGGCGGATTTCTGGAGCGTGGAGGGTGTGTGAAAAAAAGGCCATGGGTCTGCCCGCTTGGTTGAGGGTGGCCGCCAGAGCTACGTCGGACGCGTCGCTCTCGACTTGGAAGGGGAGGGACTCATCGATCGCGTGCATCGTGGCCTTTGCGATATCTGCTTTGATGCGGCTGAAGGCCTGGCGGGCCTCTGTCGACAGGGAAAAACCGTGGACTGGATTAGCAGACGGGCCTTGTCCGCGTAGTTGGGGACCCACTGGGCGTAATAGAGAAAAAGCCCAGGCAGCGTTTCAGGGCCTTGGAGCAGTGGGGGAGGGGGAACTCCATGAGGGGGCGCATGCGTTCAGAGCCTGGGCCTATAACTCCATTTCGCACTACGTAGCCGAGGATGGCTAGATGGGCGGTGCTAAACACGCATTTCTCCCTGTTGTATGTGAGATTCAGGGCGTTCCCGGTCTGGAGGAATTTGCAGAGGTTGGCGTTGTGGTCCTGCTGGTCGTGGCCGCAGATGGTGACGTTGTCGAGGTACGGGAACGTGGCCTGCAAACCGTACCGGTCAACCATTCAGTCCATCACCCGTTGGAAGACCGAGACCCCGTTAGTGACGCCGAATGGAACCCTTAAAAAGTGATAGAGCCGCCCATCTGCTTCAAAAGCAGTGTATTTGCGGTCGCTCGGGCGGATGGGGAGCTGGTGATAGGCGGACTTAAGGTCCACCGTGGAAAAGACTTTGTACTGTGCCATCCGATTGACCATGTCGGATATGCGGGGGAGAGGGTACGCATCTAGCTGAGTGTACCTGTTGATGGTCTGACTATAGTCTACGACCATCCTCTGCTTCTCCCCGATCTTTACAACTACCACCTGGGCTCTCCAGGGACTATTGCTGGCCTGGATTATGCCTTCCCTCAGCAGCCGCTGGACTTCTGACCGGATAAAAGATCGGTCCTGGGCACTGCAGCGTCTGCTCCTAGTGGTGACTGGTTTGCAATCCGTGGTGAGGTTCGCGAACAGGGAAGGCCGATCGACCTTGAGGGTCGCGAGGCTGCAGATAGTGAGTGGGGGTATAGGGCCGCCGAATTTAAACGTTAAACTCTGGAGGTTACACTGAAAATCCAATCCCAGGAGTGTGGCAGCGCAGAGGTGGGGAAGGGCGTAAAGCCGGTAGTTCTTGAACTCCCTCCCCTGCACCGTGAGGTCCGCGATGCAGAACTGTTTTATCTCTACCGAATGGGACCCTGCCGCCAGAATTTTTTTTTGATTACTCGGGTGGATCGGAAGGGAACAGCGTCTTGCCGTATCGGGATGAATAAAACTCTCCGTGCTCCCAGAGTCGATCAGGCAGGGCGTCTCGTACCCGTTTATAAATACTGTCGTTGTTGCTGTTTGGAGCGTTCGGGGCCGCGACTGGTCCAGGGTCACAGAAGCCAGTCGTGGTTGCTGCATCGGGGCGTTTTCTCCAGGCCCCGTGGGGCCGTCCATCCCGGGGTCCTTAGCCGTCAGCCCAGATGGCGGCGTCCACGGGTCGCACACAGTCGGGGTGGACAAGGCGGTGCCGCCCATGGATCGCACTTTGCCGGGGGAGCACAAAATGGCGGCGCCCATCCCGCCCGCATGGAGTCCGGGACCCAAGATGGCGGCACCCGTTGGCCTCACATGGATTGCTGGGGGGGTTGAGTTTGGGGTTCTCCACCGGAGATTGCGGCTACCCCCCGGGCCTGGCACACTGCTAAAAAGTGCCCCTTTTTGCCGCACCATTTACAGAGGGCCGAGCGGGCCGGGCAGCGCATTTGGGGGTGTTTCCCCTGCCCACAGAAGTAGCAGCGGGGCCCCCCCCAGGTGATCTGCCGCTCTGGCAGCGCAGGCCTGCGGGGGGCGGGGGGCCAAGGGGGTTCGGTCACGGCGGGGGTCCACGGTGCCCAAGGGGCTGCCGCGCGGTCGGGGGCGTAGGCACGGGCGTTCTGCGATGCCACATCAAGCGAGGCAGCGAGGGCCCGTGCCTCTTTGAGGCCTAGTGCATCTCTTTCCAGCAATCGCTGGTGAATTTGGGATGAAAGCATACCTGCCACGAACGCATCTCGGACCAGCAGCTCTGTGTGTTCGTTAGCCGAAACCGATGGGCAGTTGCAGTTTCTCCCCAGTATTAACAGCGCACTGTAGAATTCGTCCAGCGATTCCCCGGGGATTTGCCGTCTCGTCGCGAGCTGGTGGCGTGCGTGGACCTGGTTGACGGGCCGAACGTAGATTCTTCTCAGCATGGCGAGCGCCGCCTGGAAATCGTCCGCGTCCTCTATGAGCGTGTAGATTTCCAGGCTCACCCTGGCATGCAGGACCTGGATTTTCTGTTCTTCTGTAGGTACGCCGGGGGGCGTTCGGAGGTATCCCTGAAAACACGCTAACCAATGTTTAAAAGTGGCCGCTGAGTTTGCCGCGTGGGGGCTGATTCGCAGACACTCCGGAATGATTCGGAGCTCCATGTCCTTTAAAGTTTGTGTAATAAATTGTAGCACAATCAATCACTCACGAGACGAGATGAGAAGGAGTCGAACGATGGCTTTATTACGCAGACTTGTTCCCCAGCAGCACAGTTACAGAATGCGGCTGCTGGGAGAACCCGGGCTCTTATACTCCGCCTTCCTGGGTGGAGCCAGCAGGTGGCTGATCCAATCGGGACCCAGCGTCTATCCACCAATTGCCTCTCGGCATCACAGGGTACCTTAATACCCCTAATACATACCACCACCTGGGGCTAGGGGAGGTTACAGAGATAGGGAGGGGTGAGGCAATGGAGGGATT
Organism: Scyliorhinus torazame; assembly: GCF_047496885.1. Classification (NCBI taxonomy): domain Eukaryota; kingdom Metazoa; phylum Chordata; class Chondrichthyes; order Carcharhiniformes; family Scyliorhinidae; genus Scyliorhinus; species Scyliorhinus torazame. Next base: position 7,839,574 of record NC_092717.1, read on the forward strand.
GGAAAACAAGGATCAGAATTTGGAAACCCAGGTTTGTACAGACAGGTGTCAGCGTAGCACAGGACATGTGGGCACAAATCCGTGTTGCCTCCTGCTTATATCCTACATTGTGTGGAGAATCCATGCCCATGATTTATAAAGCAGTCTATTCATCCTCCTTGGACTCCCCGAGGTGTCAGCCTCATTTCTATTCGATTAATCTTTGCATCAATCAAGGATAAAATATTATTCTAAGCATGACTAGCATTATTTTTCTAAACTCGAGTACTGTTTTAAGTTAGGGGTGGTGCTCCTCGTGGTAATAAAGGAAGTGGCAGCCAGCTTTCTGCTCCGATCTCACAATAAGGCGTCAGTCACAGGAAAACCTTTAAGCAACAAAAGCACAACTCTGACCACCTTCTGTAATCACCTTCCAGCTGTTATTGTCTGGAGCTCTGTCTCTTCCTGTCACGCTCTGGTTACTGTTACCCTCATCGCTGTCCTGCGCCATTTCTCTATAGCTTTCCAGCCCTCCCCTCACGTGACCCCCCTCCAGCCGCACCCCCCCCACTCCCCCCCATGCCCTCCACAATTTAGCGTAAAGTCCTCTCAATGGCACCTGCTTAAAATCTTTTTTAAAAATATATTTTATTGCAAACATGTATCAAAACAGGTTACAGCAAAGAAACACCCCGGGAAACATACAGATTTCCCCCATTTTTCACTCCCCACCCCGAACAGCCCCTCAAACGCAGTCACAAACATTCCCCGCCTTTTTTCAAACCCCCCTGCTGAGCCCCTTAACTCATACTTTATCTTCTCTAACTGCAGGAAGTCATACAGGTCACCCAACCATGCTGCTCTCCCTGGTCGCGATGCAGACCCCCGCTCCAGCAAAATTCGCTGCTGTGCAATCAGAGAGGCGAAGGCCAAGACATCGGCCTTCCTCGCCTCCATGAGCTCCGGCTTCTCTGAAACCCCAAATGTCGCCACCAAAGGATCAGGGTCCACTCCCTCCTCCACTATCCTGGCTAAGTCCGCGAACACTCCCGCCCAGAATCTTCCCAATTTTTCACAACCCCAAAACATGTGCGCACGATTCGCTGGCCCCTGCCCACACCTCTCACACTCATCTGCTACCTCCTGAAAGAACCCACTCATTCTCACCCGAGTCATATGCACCCTGTGCACCACCTTAAACTGTATCAGGCTCATCTTTGCACAAGAGGAGGTCCCATTTACCCTTTGCAGTGCCTCACTCCATACTCCCCAATTGATCTCCATTCCCAACTCCATTTCTCCTTGATCTTCACCACCCGCTCACCTCCCTGCTCCCCCAGCCACTTGTATATATCCCCAATTGTTCCCTCCCCTTCTGATGTGTTATATGAGTTGGTCTAACACTGACTGCAACTGGGAGCAGTAAGACGAGAAACAGGCTTCCGACACAGGAGATGGTCCAACACTGTTTTATTGAACCTGCTGATTGCTGTACATAGTCTGCTGTGGGTTGACACTCTATTAATCTAAACTGATAACCTCTATCTGTCTTGACCAGACTGGCTCTCTGTCACATGGAGACGGTGCTCACTGCACTGTGCACCCTGACTATCCCTGCAGCTGTATCGACTGAGAAGAGGCGGAGTCTTGGTGTCTCGTGTGTTTTATAGGGGTGGTGCCCCTGCAGTGTCCTGTCTGGTGATTGGTTGTTCTGTGTCCTGTGTGTTTATTGGTTATTCTGTGTGTCAGCCACTGCCTGTCTGTATCTCATTATATACATGAGTGGATATTGTGACACCTTCCACATCTGGAAGCAGCAGTCGCTCCAGCAGGGTGTTTCCCGGCAACCTAGGGAACCCCTTCCAGACATTTTGTGCAAAGTCCCTAACCTGTAGATACCTGAACTCACTACCCCTCGGCAGCTCCACCCTCTCCCTTAGCTCCTCCAGACTGGCGAACCCTTCCTCCAAATACAAATCCCTCACCATTGACCAGCCCCACTTCCCTCCACCTCCTGTATACACTATCCATCCCCCCCGGTTCAAACCCATGACTCTCGCACAGTGGCGTTAGCACCGACGTCCCTTCCACCCTAAAATGCCTCCTCAGCTGATTCCATATCTTCACCGTAGACTGCACCACTGGGCTCCCTGAATACCTACTCGGAGCCATTGGCAATGCTACCGTCACCATAGCCCTCAAACTAGACCCATTACAAGATTCCTCCTCCACCCTAACCCACTTTCCGCCTCCATCCTAACCCACTACCAACCTCCAGTTCTGATGGGAGGTTGTCGATCTGAACCCCTGACTCTGTTTCTTCCTCCAAAGGTGCTGGCAGAGTCTTTCCGGCATTTTCCGTCTTTGTCCTGGCTTTCCAGCATCTGCAGAATGTTGCTTGTTCGGCTGTCACTGCTGATTGGCTGTGGCACCTCCATCCTCAATGTGACGTGTCCGTCCCAGTTTCCCAGTGACATTTGGCACAAATTCAGCACGGAACATTGAGACCGTGTTAACGGTCAAATGGTGTTCGTCACCAAGATTGCTGATGTGTTAAGATCTGTTGGGAAACATCACTATTCCTAGACAGTGATACTAAATGCGGTGGTACTAAATGCAAGCCTGGCGTCTGCTGCATCTTGTACTAATTTACTAAGCATGATACTGAGTTTATTACATTTTTAAGCAATTATTGTTGAGGTTTCTTAATGATAAACACATTTATGGAACTGAGTGGAGTTGAGTATCAATCCAAAGCATAAGAACGTAGGAAATGGGAGCAGGAGTAGGCCATTCGGCCGCTTGAGCCTACCCCACCATTCAATAAGACCTGATCAGTTCCTGGCCTCTACTTTCCTGCTTGTCCCCCCAAACCCTGACTCCTCCATAGCTCAACAATCTGGCAATGTCAGCCTCGAATATAGCCTAGCTCTGGGTTAGACAATGCCAAAAGATCCCCCCTCGACTCCATCTCAAATGGATGTATTTACTTTGGGGGATCAGAATAGTCAGGCACGGGAGGAAGAATTGCTTCAGCGGCGCCTGTGCCGATTCTATTGTAAACGTCTGAAACCCTGGCTCTTGGTTCTAGATTCCCTTCGGTAGGGTGAACAACCCCTCAGGGCCCTACCCAGACAGAGCAAATTAGGTATAAATTTAACTCCCAAACTAGACTGAAGCAATAATGGCTCATCAAAGTTTGGACCTCAGTGCTGCGAGGTTATTGAGAATGGGGGAGGGGGGGGGGGGGGGGATGCAGTTAAACCAAAGCTTTAGTGCTCCTTGATGACTACCAATGACCTCTGCTTGAACATGTGCTGACACATAGTTGGAGATGAGAGCGCCGGCCTTTGAGGTGCTGCTGCTGACAGCTGGACAATCTGATGACCCACGTTGCGCGGGCTTTGCACATGATGGGTTTTGACACCAAACCCCCTTTGGAATGAATCGTCCACAAGTAGGAGCACGCCCGACTCCAACTTGTGTCTGTCAAGGAGATTTGTAACATTAGCTGCAGTTAAATCGACATTCTTTCCAGATAATTACTGTCAGGTGCAATTAAGTTAACTCGCACCTTTTATTAATTCCTCTGTTTTAAGTGAAGCACGGCCTTTTCCTATCATAGATCATTGCCAATAAAACACATTCCTCCAATTCAATAATACAATCCCCACATTAAACCCTCACCAGATATGGTCCATCTTCAAACCTCCAATATTTGTATATCATTTAAAGCTACTCGAGGTGTGTGCTGACACCCAGGGGTGTTCTCAGATTTTTCATTTGCACAAGATTTAAAGATCTCTCTGATCTAACATATTTATCTACAATTGCGGAAAATGCAACTGTGTGAATATTGGAAAAAGCTATCTTTATAATTATGTCTTGCCCTATATAATTGAAAGAATACAGGGTAGCACGGTGGTGCAGTGGTTAGCACTGCAGTCTGATGGCGCCGAGGTCCCAGGTTCAATCCCGGCCCTGGGTCACTGTCCGTGTGGAGTTTGCACACTCTCCCCGTGTCTGCGTGGGTTTCACCCCCACAACCCAAAGATGCGCAGGGAAGGTGGATTGGCCGCGCTAAATTGCCCCTTAATTGGAAAAATGAATTGGGTACTCTAAATTTATAAAAAGAAAAATAATTGAAACAATACAAGCTGCTATTTGGGTGTCAGCTGTGGCTTGCTTCCTCACCTCCATACCTAAAAGTTGTTGGTTCAAGTCTTACTCCAGAGTATAGCAGCGTATCATTGAGGCTGACACTACAGTGCAGATACTGAGCAAATACTCCAGAGTGTAGCAGCATATCAAAGAACAAAGAATAAAGCAAAGTACAGCACAGGAACAGGCCCTTCGGCCCTCCAAGCCCGTGCAGACCATGCTACCCGTCTAAACTAAAATATTCTACACCTCCTGGGTCCGTTTCCCTCTATTCCCATCCTATTCATGTAGTTGTCAAGATGCCCCTTAAACGTCACTATCGTCCCTGCTTCCACCACCTCCTCCGGTAGCGCGTTCCAGGCACCCACTACCCTCTGTGTAAAAAAACTTGCCTCGTACATCTCCTCTAAACCTTGCCCCTCGCACCTTAAACCTATACCCCCTAGTAATTCACCCCTCTACCCTGGGGAAAAGCCTCAGACTATCCACTCTGTCTATGCCCCTCTAATTTTGTAGACCTCTATCAGGTCGCCCCTCAACCTCCGTCGTTCCAGTGAGAACAAACCGAGTTTATTCAACCGCTCCTCATAGCTAATACCCTCCATACCAGGCAACATCCTGGTAAATCTCTTCTGCACCCTCTCTAAAGTCTCCACATCCTCTGGTAGTGTGGCGACCAGAATTGAACACTATACTCCAAGTGTGGCCTAACTAAGGTTCTATACAGCTGCAACATGATTTGCCAATTCTTATACTCAATGCCCCGGCCAATGAAGGCAAGCATGCCGTATGCCTTCTTGACTACCTTCTCCACCTGTGTTGCCCCTTTCAGTGACTTGTGACCTGTACACCTAGATCTCTCTGACTTTCAATACTCTTGAGGGTTCTACCATTCACTGTATATTCCCTACCTGCATTAGACCTTCCAAAATGCATTACCTCACATTTGTCCGGATTAAACTCCATCTGCCATCTCTCCGCCTAAGTCTCCAAACGATCTAAATCCTGCTGTATCCTCTGACAGTCCTCATCGCTATCCGCAATTCCACCAACCTTTGTATCGTCTGCAAACTTACTAATCAGACCAGTTACATTTTCCTCCAAATCATTTATATATACTATGAACAGCAAAGGTCCCAGCACTGATCCCTGTGGAACACCACTAGTCACAGCCCTCCAATCAGAAAAGCACCCTTCCATTGCTACTCTCTGCCTTCTATGACCTAGCCACTTCTGTATCCACCTTGCCAGCTCACCCCTGATCCAGTGTGACTTCACCTTTTGTACCAGTCTACCATGAGGGACCTTGTCAAAAGACTTAATGAAGTCCATATAGACAACATCCACTGCCCTACCTGCATCAATTATCTTTGTGACCTCTTTGAAAAATTCTATCAAGTTAGTATCAAGTATCAAACTCTATCAAGTTAGCAGCGTATCGTTGCGGCTGACACTACAGTGCTAATACTGAGCAAATACTCCAGAGTGTAGCAACGTATCATTGAGGCTGACACTACAGCGCTAATACTGAGCAAATACTCCAGAGTGTAGCAGTGTATCGTTGAGGCTGGCACTACAGTGCTAATACTGAGCAAATACTCCAGAGTGTAGCAGCGTATCATTGAGGCTGGCACTACAGCGCTAATACTGAGCAAATACTCCAGAGTGTAGCAGCGTATCGTTGCGGCTGACACTACAGCGCTAATACTGAGCAAATACTCCAGAGTGCAGCAACGTATCATTGAGGCTGACACTACAGTGCTAATACTGAGCAAATACTCCAGAGTGTAGCAGCGTATCATTGAGGCTGACACTACAGCGCTAATACTGAGCAAATACTCCAGAGTGTAGCAGCGTATCATTGAGGCTGCCACTACAGCGCTAATACTGAGCAAATACTCCAGAGTGTAGCAGCGTATCATTGAGGCTGACACTACAGCGCTAATACTGAGCAAATACTCCAGAGTGTAGCAACGTATCATTGAGGCTGACACTACAGTGCAAATACTGAGCAAATACTCCAGAGTGTAGCAACGTATCATTGAGGCTGACACTACAGCGCTAATACTGAGCAAATACTCCAGAGTGTAGCAACGTATCATTGAGGCTGACACTACAGTGCAAATACTGAGCAAATACTCCAGAGTGTAGCAGTGTATCATTGAGGCTGACACTACAGCGCTAATACTGAGCAAATACTCCAGAGTGTAACAGCGTATCATTGAGGCTGACACTACAGTGCTAATACTGAGCAAATACTCCTGAGTGTAGCAACGTATCATTGAGGCTGACACTACAGTGCAAATACTGAGCAAATACTCCAGAGTGTAGCAGTGTATCATTGAGGCTGACACTACAGCGCTAATACTGAGCAAATACTCCAGAGTGTAGCAGCGTATCATTGAGGCTGACACTACAGCGCTAATACAGACCAAATACTCCAGAGTGTAGCAACGTATCATTGAGGCTGACACTACAGTGCTAATACTGAGCAAATACTCCAGAGTGTAGCAGCGTATCATTGAGGCTGACACTACAGCGCTAATACTGAGCAAATACTCCAGAGTGTAGCAGCGTATCATTGAGGCTGACACTACAGTGCTAATACTGAGCAAATACTCCAGAGTGTAGCAACGTATCATTGAGGCTGACACTACAGTGCAAATACTGAGCAAATACTCCAGAGTGTAGCAACGTATCATTGAGGCTGACACTACAGTGCAAATACTGAGCAAATACTCCAGAGTGTAGCAACGTATCATTGAGGCTGACACTACAGTGCTAATACTGAGCAAATACTCCAGAGTGTAGCAGCGTATCGTTGTGGCTGACACTACAGCGCTAATACTGAGCAAATACTCCAGAGTGTAGCAGTGTATCATTGAGGCTGACACTACAGTACAAATACTGAGCAAATACTCCAGAGTGTAGCAGTGTATCATTGAGGCTGACACTACAGTACAAATACTGAGCAAATACTCCAGAGTGTAGCAACGTATCATTGAGGCTGACACTACAGTGCTAATACTGAGCAAATACTCCAGAGTGTAGCAGCGTATCGTTGTGGCTGACACTACAGCGCTAATACTGAGCAAATACTCCAGAGTGTAGCAGTGTATCATTGAGGCTGACACTACAGTACAAATACTGAGCAAATACTCCAGAGTGTAGCAGCGTATCATTGAGGCTGACACTACAGCGCTAATACTGAGCAAATACTCCAGAGTGTAGCAACGTATCATTGAGGCTGACATTACAGTGCAAATATTGAGCAAATACTCCAGAGTGTAGCAGTGTATCATTGAGGCTGACACTACAGTACAAATACTGAGCAAATACTCCAGAGTGTAGCAACGTATCATTGAGGCTGACACTACAGTGCTAATACTGAGCAAATACTCCAGAGTGTAGCAACGTATCATTGAGGCTGACACTACAGTGCTAATACTAAGCAAATACTCCAGAGTGTAGCAGCGTATCATTGCGGCTAACACTACAGTGCTAATACTGAGCAAAGACTCCAGAGTGTAGCAGCGTATCATTGAGGCTGACACTACAGTGCTAATACTGAGCAAATACTCCAGAGTGTAGCAGCGTATCGTTGCGGCTAACTCTACAGCGCTAATACTGAGCAAATACTCCAGAGTGTAGCAGCGTATCGTTGAGGCTGACACTACAGTGCAAATACTGAGCAAATACTCCAGAGTGTAGCAGCGTATCATTGAGGCTGGCACTACAGTGCTAATACTGAGCAAATACTCCAGAGTGTAGCAGCGTATCATTGAGGCTGACACTACAGTGCAAATACTGAGCAAATACTCCAGAGTGTAGCAGTGTATCATTGAGGCTGACACTACAGTACAAATACTGAGCAAATACTCCAGAGTGTAGCAACGTATCATTGAGGCTGACAGTACAGCGCTAATACTGAGCAAATACTCCAGAGTGTAGCAGCGTATCGTTGCGGCTGACACTACAGCGCTAATACTGAGCAAATACTCCTGAGTGTAGCAGCGTATCATTGAGGCTGGCACTACAGCGCTAATACTGAGCAAATACTCCAGAGTGTAGCAGCGTATCATTGAGGCTGACACTACAGTGCAAATACTGGACATGCTATCCTTTGGATGAGGCCCAGTCTGCCTCTCAGGTGAATGTTAACGATCCCACAGACACTATTTTGAGGAAGAGCAGAAACAGATTATCTGGTTATGATTGCATTGCAGTTTGTGGGATCTTGCTGTGCGCATCTTTTGGCTGCTGTGTTTCCAACAGCGAAGTACTGTGTCAATCGTAAAATGGATTGGGATATCCTGCAGCGATTGAAGTCACTCTAGAAATGCGAGTTCCTTCTTTGTGGGAACTTTTAAGGGCGAAGGTGTTCATGTTTGAGTTATACAGAGAGGCCTGGTCATAAATCTAAAGCAAATATTACAGGCAGATAATTGGACCTGCCCCAGGTAATGCTGCAGACTCTCAGCATGGGTTTAGTTTCGAGAATGAAAGAGGAAACTGTCATCTCACACGGGAGGGCGGCTCGTTAATAAATTATGATTGTATCTGGGGTGGGTCCCTGGTTGATTGGCATGGATTCAGCTCCTGGGGTTTGGCTGGAATGTGCAGTAAGAGGTTAGATTGCTTCCAATTCCAATTGGCAATCGGACAAGATTACTGGAAACTGAACTGACCTTAATTTAGCAGCTCTGACCCCCTCCCCACCAATGACTGTTCCAGGTGAGGGCATGGCAAAGTATAACATTGACACATGAACTGCCTGTAACAATAATGGGAACTGCTGAAAAGATCCACAGTCCCGGTCGGAAATTTCCGGGGAACCAGGCGGAAATTCAGTTCCACTGGAGTAAACACATTTATTATCCTTCTGTTTGAAGAGCGGGTGCAATAACCGGAATGGGAATTGGGTGTTTCCTTATTCCCATGCTTTCCAGAGGGTGTGCATCCCACAGTATTATTCCTAAGAAGAGCAGGGAAGTTTTCCCCGGCATCCTGGGGCCCAGTATTTAGCCCGCATGCAACATCACGCTCCCAGCTGCTTGTGGGACCTCCCTAATGCAGGCGGCCCGTCACATTTAATACAGAATGTCTCCTGACCGCTTTATAATGGCCGGAGATGGTGAGAGGGGTTTCATGTATGCAATGTTCTTGTTAAATTGAATGGAAGGAAATAATTGGCCCCGCGCCCACATCTGAGAGCAACTCTCCCTCGCACAACGATGCAGCACGTGAGTACATTTCGCTCACCATTTCTGCAAAGATCTTTGCGAGCTCTATCTGGTAATTGCCATTGTCCCGACCCCACTGTCACTCCCTAACCCAGCATTTATTTTCCCCTTTTCAGGTATTAATGCAGTCCCCTTTCTGAAAATTATTATTGAATCTGCTCCCACCAACCTTACAGGCAGGGCATGTTCATTTTAAAGAAAGCACTGCCTAGCTAGGTTTATTTCACAATTCTTCAATTCTGGTCTTTTTTGTGCGTCCCCGACCTTAATCACTCGACCATCGATGACCGTGTCTTCAGCTGCCTGCTTCCTCAGCCCTGGAACTGTCTCCTCAAATCTTGCTGTCTTCAGCGCCCTCGGTTCCTTTTCGGTCAGAGTAATCCTCCTCATCACCCCTTAAATCTGTGTCCTCTGGTCACCACCCCTCCTGTCGCTTTCTCCTTCCTTACTCTATCAAAACACTTTATCATTTCGAATGCCTCGAGTAAATCTCCCTCCAACCTTCTCGGCTCTGAGGAGAACAATCCCAGCTTCTGTCCACACTAACTGAAGTCCCTCGAACCTGGTCCCATTCTGGTAAATCTCCTCCGCACCCTCTCCGAGGCCCTGACGCCCTTCCTAAGGTGTGCGGTGTCCGGAATTGAAGACCGCAGACCGGGTCGCCGCGTGACTACCTGATGATGCGGTCACGTCTCGTGTCACGTGGTGGCATCCCGCCAGATTTCCCCGGGATCTCGGGTAGCGCACAAGTGTTTCTTACAGCTGCAGAAGTGGTTATAAAAACTGAAATTGGGCGGGACCCCAGTCCTGGTAACCGGCCAATGGGGGTTTCCCGTTGTGGGAAGCCCCACACCGTCGGGAAATCCGCGGGCATGAGTGCTCTGCCGGCAATTCGGAGGATCCCGCCGACGGAGAATACAGCCCATTGACTTTGATTCTCCGTTCCTTCAAGCTGATGGATTCTCCATTGCCGCTGCAGCGAATGGAGGTTTGGCTGAGCGTCAAATTCCCCGTCCCCGCTGGCAGCGGGGAGGACTCGCGACAGAGAATCCCGCCCATTGTTATTACTTGCTGAATTATTATCGGGCTGCAAAGGCAGAGAAGGTGCGGGGCTGGAGCACGGAGAAGGGAGAGGCTCTGTGGGTAAAGATGGAGACGGGCTTTTGTAGGCGGTCGGTGTTGCGGGCAACGGCAACGGCGCCGCTTCCGATGGCCCCAGGAAAGTATTTGGTGAGTCCGGTGGTGGTGGCACTTTTGAAGATCTGGAGGCAGGTTAGGCAGCACTTTAAGCTGGGGGTCGGGTCAGGGCTGGTGCCGATTAGGGGGAATCATGGGTTTGAGCCGGGGAGGATGGAGGTGAGGTTTCGGAGATTGGGATGGGAGGGGGATTAATGGAATGAAGGATTTGTTCCTGGGAGGGCGATTTGCAAGTGTAGAGGAGCTGGGAGAGAAGAATGGGTTGGCATGAGGGGGAAGGGTTTAGCCATGTGCAGTTGCAGAACTTTGCGAGGAAGGTTCTCCCAGCCTTCCCGATAGCGCTGGCCTGCTCGTTGCTGGAGAGACAATTTACAGGAGGATCCTGGAGGATGATAGGGTGTCCATGGAGGGGTTTAAGGCAAAGTGGGAGGAAGAGCCGGGGAAAGGAAAAATGAAAATGAATGAAAATCGCTTATTGTCACAAGTAGGCTTCAAATGAAGTTACTGTGAAAAGCCCCTAGTCGCCACATTCCGGCGCCTGTTCGGGGAGGCTGGTACGGGATGGCGCTGGAGGAGGGATTGTGGTGTGAAGTGCTGTGGAGGGTGAATGCCTCGACTCTGTGCGCGAGGCTGGGGCTGACACAGTTGTAGTGTACAGGGCGCCTTGACAAAGTTAAGATGAGCCGGCTGTTCAGGGGGGTGGTGGATGTCTGTGAGCGATGTGGGAGGAGCCCTACGAACCATGTTCATATGTTTTGGTCCTGCCCGAAGCTGGAAAGGTTTTGGAGGACGGTGTTCAGCATCATTTCGGGGTCTGACTGTGGATGTGGAGCCCGGTCCCCTAGGAGCCATATTCGGGGTGTCGGACCGGCCAGAGCTGCAGGCGGGTGCGGAGCAGATGTTTTAACTTTTGCCTCGCTGATTGCTCGCGGGTGAGCCTTGTTGGGGTGGAGGTCAGCTCCTCCACCCTGTGCCTCGGTGTGGCGGGGGGACCTGCTGGAGCTTTTAGCCCTGGAGAAGGTGAAATTCATGCTGTGGGAGGCAAATGAGAGATTCTACAATTGTTGGGGGTTTGTTCAACATGCACTTTAGGGATAAAAGCACTGCGGATGCTGGAATCTGAAACCAAAAGAGAAAATGCTGGAAAATCTCAGCAGGTCTGGCAGCATCTGTAGGGAGAGGAAAGAGCTAACGTTTCGAGTCCAGATGACCCTTTGTCAAAGTTTGTCAAAGGTGATGCCAGACCTGCTGAGATTTTCCAGCATTTTCTCTTTTGGTCGCTCTTTCGGGAGTTGGCTACCGTTGACTGCTAAGGGGGGTGGGGCGGGGGGTTCTTTGTTTGTTTGGATTATTTGTGGTTGCACAAATTGTGAAAATGTTGAAAATATATTGAATAAAAATACTCTTTAAAGAAAATAAATAAATAATGGGCCATAACTTCCTGGTTCTCCAGCATTGTACTACTTTCATTTGCATAGTTACTCTGAAAGAGTTAGAAATGTGATGAATGTAAGAAATTGACATATATTACATGTTATATCTATTGCAGTGATGTTTTTAAAAGCCTGGTTAAGGCATATATTTGGTGCAGTAATATTATTAAAGAACCCAGGTTAAGGTATCCAGACCGTGTGCCTGCTAAAGCTGCAATTAAGGCGTTGTAAAAGGTGTAAGGAGCTTTCTTGTTTATTCCCTTATTTCCCCTGTCTTTTATTTTGCCGTTACATTTTTGGTCCATGGATGATTATTGGACATGTCACTTTAAGGTCTGTATCTTTAAGGCAAGCGGAAGAATCCAGACGTTCCAGGAGAGACCAGTTTGCTATTCGGTGTTGATTTAAATTGGAAATGCAGACTCTTCGGCATCAGTGAACGAGATGGGGTTGGGACTTGGTCTGATGATTGGCCGGTGACCAATGAATTGGCCCAAAGGGCTGTGCTCTGCTTGGTAACAGATGGTGATTGGATCTTATTCCTCTGGAATGCTTTTCAGAGTCCCAAGGTTTTAGTTTGACTCATGGCATCAGAAAGACAAGAACTTCAGAAAGGTTGTGTTTCTGAACTGGCAGAGAGGCTGGGTGAATCTATTTACAGGAGAGCCATTACAGGCTGTGCAAACAAAGTCCAGAACCTGCTATATCCCTCCAGAACACCTGGGAGTACTACATTTTCAAAACTACAGAGATAGTACAATCCAGGATAGAAACAAAAACTTCAACTGCAAGCGTGTTGTGGAGGAAAGTGTGCTCAGAACCATCATTTGAAACAAAGACTCTTTCTTCCTCTCACTTATGGTTTTTACCCCTTTCCATCCCTCTGTGTTTGTCTGTCTTCTGTATGCATGTAGAGGATGGGGGCAGGTTAAAACAGGGATTAGGACTTAGCTTATAGTTAACCAGTTGTATTTGCTGCATATTTCATGATAGTTCTTGTTATAAACAAACTGTAAATGTGTTTTACAAACCCGGTGACTATAATTATTAGGCAGCCAAAGGCCAAAGGCTTTTGCTTTATTTAGAAGAATTATTGGCTAATTCACTTGTGTTGTGATGCCGGGGTAAGTGGTCACGTAATAGCCCAGGGTGTCATAACAAAGGTGAGGTCATGATTGATTCCCACCAGTTACTTGGTTACAGATAAAGGGCTAGTGGGATATTGTTATGATTGCTGGAGATTCCCTGGAGAGCAGATAATTTATGAGGAGTTGTATTTAGTCCTAGCTAAGCAGATCACGTAACATGTTAGTGGGATGCAGATGGTGAAATTAATGGGAGGAGCCAGGGCTGTCTGTAGTTTTACAGTTTGCCCTAGGATTTGAATCCTACAAGAATGAAGGATCTTAAGTTGAACAGCAGTTGTGCCAAATGTTGTTAGATTGAACAGAATGAACTGAATCTGCCCTTGAAAGGAACTCGATCCAAAAGTATCTACACAACTGAGAAAGCAAACCTGTTTTGTTAACTTGATATACAAGTGACATTTGAACTATATTTGGTTGCTTAATTGGAGTTAGTTGCAGGTATAGATTGTAAATTGTTTCTTTTCGTGTTTAAGAACTGTCTAACTATTAAATGTAAAGCTATTTCTTTGATGTTAATGTGGTTAATTCTGTGTTTGAACATAAAAGATACCTATTCATCAGAGTCATCATTCCTGGGGTGAAGTATCCTTTCCTCACAGTATTACAAGTGTTCAGAGTTCTCATCCGGTGTCCTAGCAGAAGGATAAGAAGCATTTCTAACTCCAGGATAACTATTTTAAACATTCAGACCAAGACTCGCATGGGACACCCCACACTACACCACAGCCGACCCCCCCCAGCGGAACCCCACACCATCCCAACCAAGCCCAACCCGACCTAACACCGGACAAACCCCCACCACCCCAACTCTCCACCACTCCCCCGTCCCGACTCTTTCCACCCTGTCCCGACTCTCCCTCCGTCCAGACTCTCCCCTCACTCACTGTCCCAGCTCTTGGGCTTTTTTTTTAACGCAGCGAGTTGTTGTGATCTGGAAGGGGCTGCCTGAAAAGTCAGTGGAAGCAGTTTCAATAGGAACTGTCAAAAGAGAATGAGATAACAAGGGGAAGGAATAGGGACCCTGGGACTAATTGTGTCGCTCAGTGTCTTTCAAACTTCTTGCCTGGGACCCATTGTTACCAACGGTCGACCTTTGACAGTCGACCTTTGCGATCCATGGTGGCCGACCTTCGTGACCCATGGCAGCCATTTCCGCTTACCTTTAGTGTGACAGGTGAGCCTGCTTGGTCCTTACGATCTCACTCGCTTTGTTATTCAATGTTACATTGCTGATAAGGGTTTCAGCTGATGTTTTAAGATCTCACTGCATCCGTTTGTCCTCGAACTCGCCATGCTTAGTCTCCAAAGTCTTTGAAGTTTTGAGGGTTTTAAACTTTCATTTGCCAGTGCTTCCCTGCCTGTAACGCACATGAACTTTGAACCCTGATTTGCGATGGCACAATTAATAAACCCACACCTCAAATAATCATCTTTATGCTGCTTTGTTCCTGTTTTCAGCGTCTTCTTTATGGATTGTTCAACGGATAATCCTGGAGTTCACATCAGCACTGTTGGCAGCTGTGAAATAGTGTAACATGAGTTGCATCGAGCTAAAATAGTGTAGATACATAACACATTCAACATTTGGATACCAGTCTGGTGGCACGGTAACTCAGTAGTTAGCACTGCTACCTCACGCCGCCAAGGACCCGTGTTCGATCCCAACTCCGGGTCACTGTCCGTGTGGAGTTTGCCCATTCTCCCCGTGTCTGCGTGGGTTTCGCCCCCACAACCCAACGATATGCAGCGTAGGTGGATTGACCGCGCTAAATTGCCCCTTAAATGTGAAAAGAAATGAATTGGGTACTCTAAATTTATATTTAAAAAAACATTTGGATAGCAGGGTTGAGTTTTACCATGGGTTTTAGGACCCTGATGTCAGGACCCACATGGATTCCTGAGCCCATTCATGCCAGTAATGAGACCAGCTCATAAATCTGAGGTGGTTGCCCAATTGGCCGCTGTTATGACAAAAGCAAATGGTATTTCAGAACTAACCAGACGTCAGAGTGAGATCTATCTCACGGATCATGAACCATTTTTTAAATTGTGAAAATGAGAAGAGCTAGTGACCCCAAAAACATACGACTCCAGTAACACCCTTTGAATTTTAAAAATGTAAAGATTTATTTTATTAAAAACTTAAGCACATGAGGTCAAAGTTGCACAGTTGTGACAGTCTTACAGGAAATCCCCCCCAAAATCTGCTTGGGCAAAAATACACAAGTAAACTGCCTTCTTGGCAACATGGTGGCACTGTGGTTAGCACTGTTGCCTCACAGCGCCAGGGACCTGGGTTCAATTCCGGCCTCGGGTGACTGTCTGTGTGGAGTTTGCACTTTTTCCCCGTGTCTGAGTGGGTTTCCTCCGGGTGCTCCGGTATTTTCCCACAGTTCAAAGATGTGTTGGTTCGGGGGATTGGCCACGCTAATTTGCCCCTTAGTGTCCAAAAGGTTAGATGGGGTTACGGGGATAGGGCGGGAAGTGGGCCTAGGTAGGGTGCTCTTTCGGAGTGTCAGTATAGACTTGATGGGCTGAATGGTCTCCATTCTGTAGAGATTCTATGAATCCGCTTATCGATTCTTAACCATTAAAATCCAGTATTATTAGCCAAGTCAAGCAATTGTCACTTTAATTAAGGTATCCCACACAACTTCTCAAATGCTTCCATTCTGATGTGGAATCCCAAAAGGAGGCTCAGTAACAAACTGTTTTGTAAAAACAAAGACTCTTCTGGCTTAACATTGGGCGGCTGCTTTTAATTCAAAACATTTACAGTTCCTCAGGACAAAGCAACTAGTCTTCAGAGCGTTTCCCAAAGCCACACCAACTCAGTTAAACATCTTTCCTTACATATCTCCTTCCCCTGTCATCTCAGGTTCCATTATCCTAAAGCCCTTCTTTGAACTCAACTTCTCCAATTAGAATAATCTTTCACGTTTTTCTATTTTGTCTCTACTTTTGGGTCATTAAAATTGAATATACCTTCCCCTGTTTACCCATGAAACCATTGGAAGATGTAAACGGTCCTTATCACCTCTGAGCTCAGATTTGTACAGCTGAAAAATCAAGTTTCCCACTTAGCTCACAATGTATATTGTGGATCCAACCTATTTAGTTGTAACATAAACTCACCATAACCGGACACCTTTAACCTTTCGTCTTTTAGCCCTCACAGACAACTTGTCTGTAGTAACCCCCCCTCCCCACTTAATTAACCCTGGACACACAAGTGGAAGAAGATTCACAAATCAACGCTGTTCACCAAAATTGCTAGCCGGACGTTGCTTGGATGTCGAAACAATACGGAGATATTTTCGCTTCAATTTCCGAAGTCAAACTGGGGATTTGTGAGTGGAGGGGCCAGAATCATACCGCACAGAAGGAGGCCATCTGCTTCCAACGCCCTTTCAGGCAGCGCATTCCACATCACAACAAAGTCTTCTCCAGGCTCCAGAGTTGTCTCCCTCTGATTGGACGAGCAGCACCGGGAACCTATCCACTGTCCTTAATATGAGGGGGAAGGTACAGGTGGTCATGATGAGAGATATTTGTAAAAATATTTTTGGGGGATTACGTTGGCATTCTGTGTGTGTATTGAGACATCTGATTGTAACCTATTCTCTTTTTGCTGTGTAGCAACGGTGAGGGAATGCTACTGAACACAAAAGCACAGGACTCCAGTGATAACTTTTAAAATTTGAAGAATTAAAATGTTTATTGAAAGAAAAGATCAAACTTAAACACACAAGATAAAAGATACACAGTTTAAAAACATCCTACAAAACAGCCCCAAACTGCTTTGTCAATGGTACGCAATAAAACTCTATTTTCTGGCAACAAGTCTTATAGATTCTTCACCATAAAATCCAGGAAATATTACCCATACCGAGAAATTGCTTTTGTTGCAAGCAGAAGCATAATCCACAACATCCCAGAACTAATCCACACTGATATGATTTGTCCAAAGGAAGATTCAAAACCAATGGTCTCAGAGGACAAATCTTTTCTTGGCCCAAACTTGAGTTGCTTTTCTTCAATTAAAATACTTCCACCTCTTCTTCAGCACACTCCAAACCCGCAAGTGATGGCTTTCATTGGGACTAGCACCCCCCCCCCCCACCACCCCTGAAATTCACTGCGGCTAAGGCTCTTTTGCCATAATTTCACTCCATTCATTTCGCTCACCATTGTCTTCAAATGTCCCTGTGAAGAATTAGGTTCTCAACTATTAAAACAATTCACGTTCCTATTTTACCTCTATTTTGTGTCAATAAAATTTAAAATATCAGCCCCTGTTTGCTGACTAATCTGTAAAATGAAACTGTTCTTTGTCACCTTTGACTCGTTTGAAAATCAACAACTGCACATCAATTTCAACACTTATCCCCAAATGCAAATTTCAATTCCACTCCATTTACTTGTATGTTAAAACCCACCGTAAGGCCTCATTATAAAATGCAAAAAGATATCATCCTTAGCTTTTTAATCCTTGGACCAGTGCTTTTCAAACTTCCTGGGATCCACTTCATGACCCACAAGGCGGTTGACCTTCGCAATCCACTTACCTTTAATGCAATATGTCAGCCTGCTTGGTCCTCACGATCTCACTCCAATCAGGTCCACAGGAGGGGAGGGCAATGCACATATCAGGTGCAGAGGTCAGCCAGTTCCCTTGTGCTGTCTTCATCTTTGTGAGAACAGAAAATCCAACCTCGCCCATGTAGGTCGTCGTGAAGGGCAATAGCACCAAAATGCTTGTTTTACTCAGCACTGAATACTCCTCGAACATGTTGATCCAGAATGCTGACAGCCTCATGGGCTTGTGGTATGTTTTTAATGTGCCATCACAGGTCAGATGCAGCAGCTCAGTCTCCACATTTCGAGTCAGCTCTTAGTCAATAACTGACTCTGAGGTCTCACGCTGAAATGGATTTTTCACCCACCTTTTCTCTTTCAAAATCTGAATATTTTCCTCTGGAAAGTAGCAACAAAAACTGCTGATCAGCGCAGCCAGATGCGGCTGAATAAGGTTTGCCAGTCTATTGACAGTTCCCTTACAATCACTGTTTTCTTCAATGTATCATAGCAGTGTGGGGAACATGTCGTAGTTTCGGTTTTGTAAACACACTTGCCAAACTTTCAATGACATTTGGAAAGCATCGGTTTCTTCACAGTGCTGAAAGCGATCATCATCTGTCCCTTGAAATTTGAGATTTAGTTTGTTTAGAATTGAAAAGGTGTCTGCAAGGTAAGACAGAGTTAGCATCCAACTTTCATCACCAAACAAATCAGCCAGAGGGGACGATTTCTCAAGGAGGAAAGCGTGGATTTCATACCTTAGTTTGCAAACTGTGCCAAGTACGCAACACCTTGACAGCCAACATATCTCAGTGTAGAACCGCTCCCATATCAGAACGCAGAGCCTCGAAAAGCCTGGTATTGAGTGTGCTGCGTTTAATGAAATTCACAATTCCTTTCAACCCCACTTCAAGATCGGATTGAATCCTTTTGATGCCAATGCCTCACGGTGAATAAAGCAATGATTCCAAACAATATCCTGACTTGCTGCCTCATTAATTCTTATTATAACTCTGCTGTTTTTCCCAGTCATGTTGACTGCCCCATCGCTTGTGATTCTCCTGCAATGAAGCCAGTTGAGCCCGCACTTTCCAAACACATAACTATTCAACGCTTCAAAGATCTGTGCACCAGTCGTGCTGGTTGGTAATGTCAAGCAGCATAGCAAATTCACAAATTAATTGTGCCATGCATACTTAATCTAAATTAGCAAGGTTGCACAATCTCAAATGTCTATACTTTCATCCAGTTGTATTGAGAGCTCCTGTGCTGACTGTAAATGAGGAATAAGCTACTTGAAAATTCTCAGTAATATCACAAACTCGGCGAGCCACTGTGTTATGGGCCGCATTTCAGTTTTTCAGCTGACCTCTCACCATGGACTGTACTTCCATGCCTAATGCTGCAGGGAGAATTAATCTCTCTGCTACAGCGTGGGTCATTTTCTCTTTAGTCACACGGTAAGCTACAACGTAAGAGGTAAGCTACAACGTAAGAGGTTATTATTCAATGTTACGTTTCTGCTAAGGACTTTTGCTTATGTTTTCCATTCTTGTTGCATCCTTTGAAAATACCAAGAGATTTGTTCTTCAGCTCCCCAGGCTTAGTCTTCAGATGCCTTTACAGTTTTGTGAGTTTTAAACTCTCATTCGCCAGTACTTCCCTGCATATAGCACATATGGGCTTTGCATTCCTGATTCGCACTGACACAATTAACAAAACCATACCTCAAGAAATCACCTTTATACTGCTTTGTTCCCGATTTCAGTTTCTTCTTTCCAGGCTATTCACCGGAGGCCCTAGAGCTCTGTAAAGAGCGAACACTAGCTCTGCTCTGTCTTGCCGTGGACACCCCAGAGCAGCTCTCTCCAATAGATTCCGATGTGAGATCCTGGCTAGTAGGTATGCTGCCTATTTATGTCTCTGGCCGTCTCTTCCTTATAACAAAACAATCCACCTTCACAGTCCTCTTGCCTTGCTGGACAATGAAAGACGCTTGCCTTGTGATTTTGCGGCAAAAGCTTCCACAGAGGGTGCATCCAGAATGTTTGGTGCCAAGTGTACGCGCAAGGTGCACTGACATGCTCACTGTTGCCTCTTATGGTTGGAAGACTGCTGGTTCTTATTTTAAATGCCGTTAGCGGCTGATGGGCGGAGCGAGACAAAATTCTTCTTTCCGGAACACTATGACCCCGAGCTCCAAAAACCATCCGCAAACCAACCGTGGGTCACAACCCGGACTTTGAAAAGCCCTGCCTTAGACTCACCACAAAATCTGTCTCCAACAGCCTCCCCTTGGATCAATCCTGGACACACACAGCTTTCCCCTTACCCAGACATAATATGTAGTTAACAGAAATATAAAGATATACACATCATCACACTAATCTCAGTAATAATCAGACTACCGGATTATTGCAATCTGGTTCACTAATGTCCTCCAGGGAAGGAAATCTGCCGTCCTTACCAGGTCTGGCCTACATGTGACTCCAGGCCCACAGCAATATAGTTGACTCCTAACTGCCCTCTCACTCGCTGTGTCTGGGCTGCTGTCAGCAGACGGAGATCAGTCCAGCTGGCTTGCTGGGCGGAGAGAGCCATTGGGAAGGTTGGGATCGGTTCAGCAGCAGTAGAGCCGTAGCCCCGGTGGTCCATCACAGGGAGAGGCAGTGGGAGCTGTGCGGGTCGGCGAGTGGAGTCAGCGAAGTGATCGGAGAGCAGCCCGGGCATTTCTCCAAACAACAGGTCCGAGCAAGGAAGCCAACTACAAGGGAATTAGACCAGCTCTTCCTCTTCCCAACTCACATCGGGAACAAAAGAACACAACAGCAGGCTGCAGCGGTATTTAAAAAAAATGTTTTCTTTTTTTCCCAAAGCGAGGTGACTCTTTGCGAGCACTCAAGAACAAACAAAGAACAAAGAAAAGTACAGCACAGGAACAGGTCCTTCGGCCCTCCAAGCCCGTGCCGACCATGCTGCCCGACTAAACTACAATCTTCTACACTTCCTGGGTCCGTATCCCTCTATTCCCATCCTATTCATGTATTTGTCAAGATGCCCCTTAAATGTCACTATCGTCCCTGCTTCCACCACCTCCTCCGGTAGCGGGTTCCAGGCGCCCACTACCCTCTGTGTAAAAAAACTTGCCTCGTACATCTACTCTAAACCTTGCCCCTTGCACCTTAAACCTATGCCCCCTAGTAATTGACCCCTCTACCCTGGGGAAAAGCCTCTGACTATCCACTCTGTCTATGCCCCTCATAATTTTGTAGACCTCAATCAGGTCGCCCCTCAACCTCCGTCGTTCCTGTGAGAACAAACCGAGTTTATTCAACCGCTCCTCATAGCTAATGCTCTCCATACCAGGCAACATTCGGGTAAATCTCTTCTGCACCCTCTCTAAAGCCTCCACTTCCTTCTGGTAGTGTGGCGACCAGAATTGAACATTATACTCCAAGTGTGGCCTAAGGTTCTATCCAGCTGCAACATGACTTGCCAATTCTTATACTCAATGCCCCGACCAAATAAGGCAAGCATGCCGTATGCCTTCCTGACTACCTTCTCCACCTGTGTTGACCCTTTCAGTGACCTGTGGACCTGTACACCTAGATCTCTCTGACTTTCAATAGTCTTGAGGGTTCTACCATTCACTGTATATTCCCTACCTGCATTAGACCTTCCAAAATGCATTACCTCACATTTGTCCGGATTAAACTCCATCTGCCATCTCGCCGCCCAAGTCTCCAAACGATCTAAATCCTGCTGTATCCTCTGACAGTCCTCATCGCTATCCGCAATTCCACCAACCTTTGTTTCGTCTGCAAACTTACTAATCAGACCAGTTACATTTTCCTCCAAATCATTTATATATACCACAAACAGCAAAGGTCCCAGCACTGATCCCTGCGGAACACCACTAGTCACAGCCCTCCAATTAGAAACGCATCCTTCCATTGCTACTCTCTGCCTTCTATGACCTAGCCAGTTCTGTATCCACCTTGCCAGCTCACCCCTGATCCCGTGTGACTTCACCTTTTGTATCAGTCTACCATGAGGGACCTTGTCAAAGGCCTTACTGAAGTCCATATAGACAACATCCACTGCCCTACCTGCATCAATCATCTTTGTGACCTCTTCGAAAAACTCTATCAAGTTAGTGAGACACGACCTCCCCTTCACAAAACCATGCTGCCTCTCACTAATACGTCCATTTGCTTCCAAGTGGGAGTAGATCCTGTCTCGAAGAATTCTCTCCAGTAATTTCCCTACCACTGACATAAGGCTCACCGGCCTGTAGTTCCCTGGATTATCCTTGCTACCCTTCTTAAACAAAGGAAGAACATTGGCTATTCTCCAGTCCTCCGGGACATCACCTAAAGACAGTGAGGATCCAAAGATTTCTGTCAAGGCCTCAGCAATTTCCTCTCTAGCCTCCTTCAGTATTCTGGGGTAGATCCCATCAGGCCCTGGGGACTTATCTACCTTAATATTTTTCAAGACGCCCAACACCTCGTCTTTTTGGATCTCAATGTGACACAGGCTATCTACACACCCTTCTCCAGACTCAACATCTACCAATTCCTTCTCTTTGGTGAATACTGATGCAAAGTATTCATTTAGTACCTCACCCATTTCCTCTGGCTCCACACATAGATTCCCTTGCCTATCCTTCAGTGGGCCAACCCTTTCCCTGGCTACCCTCTTGCTTTTTATGTACGTGTAAAAAGCCTTGGGATTTTCCTTAACCCTATTTGCCAATGACTTTTCATGACTCCTTCTAGCCCTCCTGACTCCTTGCTTAAGTTCCTTCCTACTTTCCTTATATTCCACACAGCCTTCGTCTGTTCCCAGCCTTTTAGCCCTGACAAATGCCTCCTTTTTCTTTTTGACAAGGCCTACAATATCTCTCGTTATCCAAGGTTCCCGAAAATTGCCGTATTTATCCTTCTTCCTCACAGGAACATGCTGGTCCTGAATTCCTTTCAACTGCCACTTGAAAGCCTCCCACATGTCAGATGTTGATTTACCCTCAAACATCCGCCCCCAATCTAGGTTCTTCAGTTCCCGCCTAATATTGTTATAATTAGCCTTTCCCCAATTTAGCACATTCACCCTAGGACCACGCTTCTCCTTGTCCACCAGCACTTTAAAACTTACTGAATTGTGGCCACTGTTCCCGAAATGCTCCCCTACTGAAACTTCTACCACCTGGCCAGGCTCATTCCCCAATACCAGGTCCAGTACCGCCCCTTCCCTAGTTGGATTGTCTACATATTATTTTAAGAAGCCCTCCTGGATGCTCCTTACAAACTCTGCCCCGTCTAAGCCCCTGGCACTAAGTGAGTCCCAGTCAATATTGGGGAAGTTGAAGTCTCCCATCACCACAACCCTGTTGTTTTTACTCTTTTCCAAAATCTGTCTACCTATCTGCTCCTCTATCTCCCACTGGCTGTTGGGAGGCCTGTAGTAAACCCCCAACATTGTGACTGCACCCTTCATATTCCTGATCTCAACCCATATAGCCTCTCTGCCCTCTGAGGTGTCCTCTCATAGTACAGCTGTGATATCCTCCCTAACCAGTAGTGCAACTCCACCACCCCTTTTACATCCCCCTCTATCCCGCCTGAAACATCTAAATCCTGGAACCTTTAGCTGCCAATCCTGCCCTTCCCTCAACCAGGTCTCTGTAATGGAAACAACATCATAGTTCCAAGTACTAATCCAAGCTCTAAGTTCATCTGCCTTACCCGTAATGCTCCTTGCATTAAAACATATGCACTTCAGGCCACCAGACCCGCTGTGTTCAGCAACTTCACCCTGTCTGCTCTGCCTCAGAGCCATACTGTCCCTACTCCCTAGTTCTCCCTCAATGCTCTCACCTTCTGACCTATTGCTCCCATGCCCACCCCCCTGCCATACTAGTTTAAACCCTCCCGTGTGACACTAGCAAACCTCGCGGCCAGGATATTTTTGCCTCTCCAATTTAGATGCAACCCGTCCTTCTTATATAGGTCACACCTGCCCCGGAAGAGCTCCCAGTGGTCCAGATAACGGAAACCCTCCCTCCTACACCAGCTGTTTAGCCATGTGTTTAGCTGCTCTATCTTCCTATTTCTAGCCTCACTGGCACGTGGCACAGGGAGTAATCCCGAGATTACAACCCTAGAGGTCCTGTCTTTTAACTTTCTGCCTAGCTCCCTGAAATCCTGCTGCAGGACCTCATGCCCCTTCCTGCCTGTGTCGTTAGTACCAATATGTACAACGACCTCTGCCTGTTTGCCCTCCCCCTTCAGGATGCCCGCTACCCGTTCGGACACATCCTGGACCCTGGCATCAGGGAGGCAACATACCATCCTGGAGTCTCTTTCACGTCCACAGAAGCGCCTATCTGTGCCCCTGACTATAGAGTCCCCTATTACTATTGCTCTTCCGCGCTTTGACCCGCCCTTCTGAACATCAGAGCCAGCTGTGGTGCCACTGCTCTGCTGCTGTTGCTGCTGCTGTTTTACCCTGATAGGTTATCCCCCCCGACAGTATCCAAAGGAGTATACCTATTCGAGAGGGGGACAACCACAGGAGATTCCTGCACTGACTGCCTGCCCTTTCTTGTGGTCACCCATTTCTCTGCCTGCACCTTGGGTGTGACCACATTTATATAACTGCGATCTATGACGCTTTCCGCCACCTGCATGCTCCTAAGTGCATCCAATTGCTGCTCCAAACGAACCATGCGGTCTGTGAGGAGCTCCAGTTGGGTGCACTTTCTGCAGATAAAGACACCCGGGACGCTGGAAGCCTCGAGGACCTGCCACATCTCACAGTCAGAGCACTGCGCCCCTCTAACTGACATTGCGTCAATTAATTAGTAAATTAAAGTTCCAAGTTAAAATTTTTTAAAAAAGTTACTATCTGTTTCCTAGCACTAGATTTCTACTATAAATGTGAAAGCTAAATACAGTACTCTCCGATCTCTGGCTTAGATACCCCTTTCAATTATAATTAAGTAATTATGTTTAATTAGTTTACCAATGCTTAATTTTTTAAATTTAGTGTAGATTCCCAACCAGCCACTCAGGTCACAGCTTTTCTGTGATGTCACTTCAGTTTCCCCCCCCCCCCCCCCCACACACACACACAATTTGAAAAGGTAATAAAAGTAAAAATGAGTAAAAATCACTTACTTACCTTCTGAGGGTCTCGGATGCTCTCTGATTCTCTCCCTGCAGATTAAAAGTTACAGGCCAGAAGAAAGAGAGAGAACAAAACAGTAGGGAAAAAGCACCTTCTCCCACTCTGCACCGAATTACCTCACTGCACCAAATTACCAAGTTTCAAATTCCCACTCTGGATGTGTCTCACTCAGGCTGTGTCTCTTTGACCTGCGCAAAGCTTTGCACTCGGCATACCCTGTTCCTACATCTTTTATAACCGTGATTATAGTATGTTCTATAATTATTATTTACTCATGTTCTATATAGTTATGTATGGAGCGATTTGCCTGGACTGTACGCAGAACAATACTTTTCACTGTACCTTGGTACACGTGATAATAAATCAATCAATCAATAAATGGCCTAGCAATGCAATGGTTAGCACTGCTGCCTCAAGGTACCGAGGACCCCGGTTCGATCGCGGCCCAAGGTCACTGTCCATGTGGAGTTTGTATATCCTCCTCGTGCCTGCGTGGGTCTCACCCCCACAACCCAAAGATGTGCAGAGTAGGTGGATTGGCCGCGCTAAATTGCCCCTTAATTGGGAAAAAAAGGATCGGGTACTCTAAATTTATTTATAGAATCACAGAAAAATACTGTGCAGCAAGGCCATTCGGCCCATCGAGTCTGCACTGACACATGAAAGGCACCTGACCTGCCCACCTAACCCCATTTGCCAGCACTCGGCCCACAGCCTCGAATCTTATGACGTGCCAAGTGCTCCTCCAGGTACTTTTTAAAGGATGTGAGGCCACCCGCCTCTACCACCCTCCCAGGCCGCGCGTTCCAGACCCTCACCAACCTCTGGGTAAAGACGTTTTTGCTCAAATCCCTCTCGAACCCCCCGCCCCTCACCTTGAATTTGTGTCCCCTCGTAACTGACCCTTCAACTAAGGGGAACAGCTGTTTTAAAAAAAAAAATGGCATGGCAAGACACAGGTGAAAAAGCCGGGTGAGACCGCATGGGAGTGTGACAGCTCAAGAAGGTGGCTGCACCTTCTCAAGGGCAACAAGGGTTGGGCAATGAGTGCTGGCCTTGCCTGCGATGTTCACATTCCAAGAACAAAATAAGAAAACAAGTCAGTCTGCTTCTCAGCATGCCCCTGGCAAAGTTCCCTAACATCAGGAATACATCAGGGAGTCATCCCATAGGACACCCACTGTTTTCCTGGAAACACCCCCCTCCCCCCTCCCCCTCCCATTCCGCCTCCAAGCCCATCACAAGGGGACTGGGAACACACCACCGCTACTAACTGCCGAACTTTTATTCGTACATTGCACATATGTTAAATACTTCCCCAGTGTCACCTCTGATAATAAGATAGAATTACACCTGGATGCTCTCCAACAATACCACAGGCATGTTTTATTAATCCACTCTGTGCACATTGGGACAAACTTTGGACAGGTTCAGTCAGTCCCACTGTCAATGGACGAATAAATTTTTCAACACTTGTTACAATTAAGGAATTTCCAAAATGTAACTCAAAGGTTCACACACACACACTGTACATTCACGGAGAATGGTGACCAATATGACATTTCTGGGAATTATGAGGCAGGACGAACTCCTGGAATAGTTTGGAAGAGCCTAATCCAAGAATGTATCCAGTCTCAGTGCCTGTCCAGGGAGTTCAGGGTGCAGCACCTGTTATATTTGCTACTGTGCAAAATATCACCATGTGGTTTTATGCACAGCCATTCTCAGTTTCAACTATTCAAGAATTTTGTCCTGCAGATTTATTTTATTTTAATAAAGAAATTTAGAGCACACAATTAAGGGGCAATCTAGCGCGGCCAATCCGCCTACCCTGCACATCTTTGGGTTGTGGGCGCGAAACCCACGCACACACGGGGAGAAGGTGCAAACTCCACACGGACAGAGACCCAGAGCCGGGATCGAACCTGGGACCTCGGCACCGTGAGGCCTGCAGATTTATGAAGGGCTTGGATCGAGTAAATGAGTAGAAATTATTTCCACTGGCAAAAGAGGGTTGGTAACCAGAGGACACAAGGCAATTGGCAAAAAAAGCAGGGGGGCAGAAGAGAACTTTTTTTGATGCAGTGAATTGTGATTTCAGACGGTAAATTGGATTAATATTTGAAAAGGTAAAAATGGGGCCAATTTTTATGTCATCTGCAAAGTTCCCGATCATGCCTCCCACATTTAAGTTGTATTAATATATAAAACAAACAGCACGGACTCCAACCCTGTGGAATGCCACTGGAAAACTTTTCCATTCACAAAAATATCCATCAACCGTTGCCCTTTGCTTCCTATCGCTGAGCTAATTCTGAATCCATCTTGCCACCTTCCTCTGTATCCCATGGGATCTCACTTTTCTGCCCAGTCTGCCATGTGGGACCTTGTCAAACACTTTAATTAATCTATGTAAACAACATCCACTGCACTACCCACATCAATCCTCCTTGTGACTTCCTCAAAAACTTTGATTAAATTAATAAGACACAATCTTCTCCTAACAAAACCACGCTGACTCTCCCCGATCAATCCATGCCTTTCCCAGTCATGGTTTATCCTGTCTCTCAATTGATTCCAATAATTTACCCACCACCGAATTCAGGCTGACTGATCTATAATTATTTAGCCTGTTCCTCGCACTCCTTTTAAATAATTGTACAACTTTTGCAGACCTCCAATTCTCTGGGACCTCGCCTATATCGAGTGAAGATTGGAAAATTATCCCCACAGCATCTGCTATCTTCTTCCCCCAGCTTCCTTTAACAGACCAGGATACAATCTATCTGACCCTGGTAATATAGTCACCTTTAAGGATGCCAGTCCCTCTAGTACTTCCTCTCTCACAATGCTTGTAACATCTAATATTTCACACTCCTCTTTAGCTGGAATGTCTGCACCATCCCTCTCCTTAGTGAAGACAGAGACAAAGTACTCATTGAAAACCCTGCCCACATCTTCAGCATCGGCACATAAGGTACCATGTACATCTCTGAGAGGCCCTACCTTTTCCTTAGCTATTCTCTTGCTCTCAATGTGCTGGTAAAATGTTTTATTTGATCTTACCTACCAATATTTTCTCACATCCTCCCTTTGTTTTCCTAATTCATTTTTTTACTTCACCCCTGTATTGGTTTGAGGAATTATTGGATGGGAAGGAAATGTGGAAATCCTTGTGTTTAGTCTGTTTGAATATGAATGGTTGAGGTGTGGCGAATTGTACAATCTTCAAAGACGCAGCAATTCTGAAAAGTTCCTGTAGTTCGCATTTTGGTTGCAAATTATCTTTCCATCACCTTTCCTACAAAATTACATTGGCTCCTCATTCATCACTGTGTCAATTTTAAAATTCTCATCCTTGTTTTCTACTCACTCCATGGCATAGTCATACATGGGATAAGGGCATCACTGGCCAGACCAGCATTTATTCCGAGTTACCAATGAGAAGGTGGGGGTGAGCTGCTTTCTTGAACCGCTGCAGTTTCTGATGTGTAGGTATATCCATAGTGCTGTTAGGGAGGGAGTTCCAAGATTTTGACCCATTGACAGTGTAGGTACTGCGATATATTTTCAAGTCAGGATGGTGAGTGAATGGAGGGGAACCTTCAGGTGGTGGGCTTCCCAGGTATCTGCTTCCCTTGTCCTTCTAGGTGGTAGCAGTTGTGTATTAGGAGGTGTTGTCTAAGGAGCCTCAGTGAGTTCCTGAAGTGCATCTTGTAGGTGGTACACACGTCTGTCACTGTTGGTCCTATCTCTGTAATCTCCTCCAGCCCCGAAACCTTCCAAGATCTCTGTACGGTTTCTTGAAATTCTCTGATTTTCATTTTTTCATTATTGGTGACTGTGCCTTCAGGTGCCTGGACATTAATCTATCGAGTTTCCTCTGTACACCTTCCAGCCTCTCCACCTCTCTCTGTCCTCCTTTAAGACACTTGTTAAAACATGCTCCTTTGACTAAGTGTTTGGTCCGTTGTCCGAATATCTCCCTATGGGGATCAAATGGTGTCCAAATGTGTCTGATAACACATCTTGGGCTGACGTGCTGGGTTAAAGGCTCTATTGTGAGGAATGTGGAACTTTATGAGACAGATATGTTTTGATCCTTTTTTAAAAATAAATTTAGATTACCCAATCATTTATTCCAATTAAGGGGCCAATCCACCTACTCTGCACATTTTTGCGTTGTGGGGGCAAAACCCACGCAGACACAGGAGAATGTGCAAACTCCACACGGACAGTGACCCAGAGCCGGGATCGAACCTGAGACCTCAGCGCCGTGAGGCAGCTGTGCTAACCACTACGGCACCGTGCTGCCCTTGTTTTGATTCTTTTTTGATTTCAAGTAAAGCTGAAAGTCCAGGTGTGGAGATGATAATCATGCTGACGGCTACCCAGAGGCAGGTTCATGTGATTTGGTTACCATGGGAACAGAGGCCCAGGTTGAAACTCATTGCAACTCAAGTGCTCCATCTCACACTTTAAAAGAAAAGAAGGACAGCCGATCTTGCTGGATGGAAACTCACAGTCTCAGTGATTCAGAGAGACTTGCAGAGGGAGCACAAGGCAGGATGCTGGTGAGAATGGACTCCCTGTTTGAAGAGATGGGATTTGCGGAGATACCCCAGGAATCATCGGATAGTGCATTGCTGCTGGAAGTAATTCAGGTATACTCAGACGATTGGGCATCAGGACTTTTATAAAGGACATTGGAAGACTTCCTGCTGGGGCAGCAGAAGAGATCTTGTTGGATCACCAGGAGGAATTTGGACTTTGTCAAAAGGCTCCACAGCTGCTGAGAAAAGGGTGACCAACTCTCAGGCAAAAAGATAAGAGACGCTTACAGGGGACTGCCCGAG
The DNA here is from genome assembly GCF_047496885.1 of Scyliorhinus torazame. Taxonomy (NCBI): domain Eukaryota; kingdom Metazoa; phylum Chordata; class Chondrichthyes; order Carcharhiniformes; family Scyliorhinidae; genus Scyliorhinus; species Scyliorhinus torazame. Next base: position 7,869,363 of record NC_092717.1, read on the forward strand.
CGGGGGAGGGGGTGGTTGGGTGCTGTGCTGGTAAGATTGTGGGAGTGGGGTGGGCTGTTGACCAGAATGTGGGAGCTGTGGTTGGTGGTCAGGAGGGGGGGTGGGGGTGCATTGCTATCTGGACTATGGGAACGGAACACCCCTAGCAGGACACACGACAACCTCCTCAATTATGGGATGGCACCATAAAATCCAGGATTTTTCTTAATGTGGAGTGCGGGTTTGTTGTGGCGATTGGTTGACGAGGGTACCTTTTCTGTAGTTAACTGCATTAGTTACCTACCTATTGGTTTAGCTCATTGGGTTAGACAGCTGGTTTGTGATGCATAGGGCCAGCAGCGCGGGTTCAATTCCCGTACCAGCTGAGAATTCTGAATTCTTCCTCTGTGTACCCGAACAGGCGCCGGAGTGTGGCGACTGGGGGATTTTCACAGTAACTTCATTGCAGGGTTCGGGGCTGGTTTAGCACAGTGGGCTAAACAGCTGGCTTATAATGCAGAATAAGGCCAGCAGCGCGGGTTCAATTCCTGTACCAGCCTCCCAGAACAGGCGCGGGAATGTGGCGACTAGGGGCTTTTCACAGTAACTTCATTGCCGTGTTAATGTAAGCCTACTTGTGACAATAAAGATTATTTATGTTTATTGATTTTATTTTAAGTAATGATTGGTCGGTATTCATCTTGGATTGTTTGTTACAGTAATAGTCTTAAAATGTGAAATCTTGTGTGTTTCTATAAACTCGGTCACAGGGAAATTCATGAGCCTTTTAAAAAGTTATCAGTCTCTACTGTGATCATAATACCAAATTAATGCAAATAGCTGTTGTTAAATAAGGAACACATCATATGTCTGTTACAGCCAAGTTCAAAGAAAGTCAGAATTACTTTCCTAATTGCTAAAAGAAATGTACTCCAGATATAATCCTGTATTTCTACAATGAGTGGTGCCAACTGTTTTAACATTTGGGAACATATGAGAAGCAGCAATACCTGGATGTATTTTAACGGCTGCTGTTAGTGGACAGGTTCATTCACTGTCCCAGCATGTCGTTACAGCAGGCGTGAACTCTTGCAACCCACAGGGAAAATAATCACAGCTCGCCGGATTTCACCGTCTCCCACTTTCTCTCTCTCTCTCTCACTCAAAGGAATGTCAATCAGGCTTTTGAGGGGTGGTTCTCGAATCTTTGATTGGTCAGGGCTGGGTAGGGGAGGCGGGTGGAGTCGGGGAGCAGTTCAAGGCTGGGTGGGTGGTGAGTTCTGTGTGTGTGTGTGTCTCTGACACTCCTGGAGCAGGGCAGGAGACAAGAGGAGAGTGAAAGATTCAGCAGGTCCTGGCTGCAGCTCCATACACAGGGAGAGAAAGCTGTCACTTCTGGCGTGGGAGAAGAAAACACATTTATCAAAAATTGTTTAATTTCTAAGAAAGCATTTGACTCCAGTATTGATGCTTCCCGCCTCGCAAAGGTAAGCAATTCCCCCAATTCTGCTAACGATATAAACATATGTGTTTTTAAAAAATCATAAACACTAGATATGCTATCAGGAATTGTGCCGTTTAAGTTACGCTTTCCCAAAGTTGTTCAAGAAAGTTATTACTTGGGGGTCGCACTTTGCCAGTAAGGATGTGGGTCCAACGGTAAACCTGCAGGAATCTCTTAGGGACAATTTGTTTCGTCCATCTGTGAATTTCAAGGTGGAATGAACTGGTTGTAAGTGTTGAACTTTTAAAAGCAGCCCACCCATCAAAGCGAGGAACGCGATCACTGGAGGGGTTTTAATCACCCCCTTTGTACAGGAAGGTTGTGGCGCCAGCTGTTGCTTTTTGGACACACATCTGTTTGCTTCGAGAGACCTGTGTTAATGTGTTTCCCTGGATACCTGCAGAGTCCTCACTCCCCGGACCCGCTGCTGCAGTCCAAAGATTCAACCTTGAATCGTTTTTGTTCACCTCCCAAACTGGACTGAGCAGAAGATTGCCCGCGATTATCCCCGTCTCCTCCTTTGTATCACCTTGAATATTCTCCGGGGAGTGTGATTACAAAACAGAGAAAGACAAATCCGCATGTTCTTCTGACAGAGCCCACCCCACTCTGATCACACCCGCAGTATGTTCAGAGGAGGAGAGTGCCCTCGATTGGCCTTTCTGTGGGGGACGCAGGAAGGTTGGCCGAGTCCAGGGACTGTGATCAATCCCAGGTACAGAGCGTGGGTCTAGTTACACTGGAGGGGGAGCCCCAGTTGCACTGGTGAGGGGGGCCCAGTCGCAGTGGAGAGGAGGCCCCAGTTACACTGGAGAGGGGGCCCCAGTCGCACTGGAGAGGAGGCCCCAGTTACACTGGAGAGGGAGCCCCAGTTGCACTGGAGATGGGGACCCAGTTACACTGGTGAGGGAGCCCCAGTTACACTGGAGATGGGGCCCCAGTTACACTGCCAGTTACACTGGAGAGGGAGCCCCAGTTACACTGGAGAGGGAGCCCCAGTTGCACTGGAGATGGGGCCCCAGTTACACTGGAGAGGAGGCCCCAGTTACACTGGAGAGGAGGCCCCAGTTACACTGGAGAGGAGGCCCCAGTTACACTGGAGAGGGAGCCCCAGTTACACTGGAGAGGGAGCCCCAGTTACACTGGTGAGGGAGCCCCAGTTGCACTGGAGAGGGGGCCCCAGTTGCACTGGAGAGGGAGCCCCAGTTGCAGTGGAGGAGCTCCAATTACAGTGGAGGTGGTATCACAGTTACACTGGACAGGGAACCCCAGTTACACTGGATAGGTGGCCCCAGTTGCACTGGAGAGGGAGCCCCAGTTACACTGGAGAGGGAGCCCCAGTTACACTGGAGAGGGAGCCCCAGTTACACTGGTGAGGGAGCCCCAGTTGCACTGGAGAGGGGGCCCCAGTTGCACTGGAGAGGGGGACCCAGTTGCACTGGAGAGGTGGCCCCAGTTGCACTGGAGAGGGAGCCCCAGTTACACTGGAGAGGGAGCCCCAGTTGCAGTGGAGGTGGTATCACAGTTACACTGGACAGGGAACCCCAGTTACACAGGATAGGTGGCCCCAGTTGCACTGGAGAGGGAGCCCCAGTTGCACTGGAGAGAGGGCCCCAGTTACACTGGAGAGGGAGCCCCAGTTGCACTGGAGAGTGAATCCCAGTTGCACTGGAGAGGGGGGACCCAGTTACACTGGAGAGGGAGGCCCAGTTGCACTGGAGAGGGAGCCCCAGTTACACTGGAGAGGGAATCCCAGTTGCACTGGAGAGGGGGCCCCAGTTACACTGGAGAGGGAGGCCCAGTTGCACCAAAGAGTGGGCCCCAGTTGCAGTGGAGGTGATATCACAGTTACACTGGACAGGGAACCCCAGTTACACTGGATAGGTGGCCCCAGTTGCACTGGAGAGGGAGCCCCAGTTGCACTGGAGAGAGGGAGCCCCAGTTGCACTGGAGAGAGGGCCCCAGTTGCACTGGAGAGGGAGCCCCAGTTGCACTGGAGAGAGGGCCCCCAGTTACACTGGAGAGGGAGCCCCAGTCGCACTGGAGAGAGGGCCCCAGTTGCACTGGAGAGGGGGCCCCAGTTGCACTGGAGAGGGAGCCCCAGTTGCACTGGAGAGGGAGCCCCAGTTGCACTGGAGAGGGAGCCCCAGTTGCACTGGAGAGAGGGCCCCAGTTACACTGGAGAGGGAGCCCCAGTTGCACTGGAGAGGGAGCCCCAGTTGCACTGGAGAGAGGGCCCCAGTTACACTGGAGAGGGAGCCCCAGTTGCACTGGAGAGGGAGCCCCAGTTGCACTGGAGAGAGGGCCCCAGTTACACTGGAGAGGGAGCCCCAGTTGCACTGGAGAGGGAGCTCCAGTTACACTGGAGAGGGAAACCCAGTTGCAGTGGAGGGGAGCTCCAATTACAGTGGAGGTGGTATCCCAGTTACACTGGACAGGGAACGCCAGTTGCACTAGAGAGGGGGAACCAGTTGCACTGGAGAGGGGGCCCCAGTTGCACTGGAGAGGGGGCCCCAGTTACACTGGAGAGGGAGCCCCAGTTGCTGTGGAGGGGAGCTCCAATTACAGTGGAGGTGGTATCACAGTTACACTGGATAGGTGGCCCCAGTTGCACTGGATAGGAGGCCCCAGTTGCACTGGAGAGGGAGCCCCAGTTGCACTGGAGAGGGAGCCCCAGTTGCACTGGAGAGGGAGCCCCAGTTGCACTGGAGAGGGAGCCCCAGTTGCACTGGAGATGGATGCCCCAGTTGCACTGGAGAGGGAGCCCAGTTGCACTGGAGAGGGAGCCCCAGTTGCACTGGAGAGCGGGGCCCATTTACACTGGAGCGGGAGCCCCAGGTGCACTGGAGAGGGCGCCCCAGTTGCACTGGAGAGGGGGCCACAGTTGCAGTGTAGGGGAGCTCCAATTACACTGGACAGGGAACCCCAGTTGCACTGGAGAGGGAGCCCCAGTTGCACTGGAGAGAGGGCCCCAGTTACACTGGAGAGGGAGCCCCAGTTGCACTGTAGAGAGGGCCCCAGTTGCACTGGACAGGGGGCCCCAGTTGCACTGGAGAGGGAGCCCCATTTGCACTGGAGAGGGAGCCCCAGTTGCACTGGAGAGAGGGCCCCAGTTACACTGGAGAGGGAGCCCCAGTTGCACTGGAGAGGGAGCCTCAGTTGCACTGGAGAGAGGGCCCCAGTTGCACTGGAGAGGGAGCCCCAGTTGCACTGGAGAGGGAGCCCCAGGTGCACTGGAGAGGGAGCCCCAGTTGCACTGGAGAGAGGGCCCCAGTTGCACTGTAGAGGGATCCCCAGTTGCACTGGAGAGGGAGCTCCAGTTACACTGGAGAGGGAAACCCAGTTGCAGTGGAGGGGAGCTCCAATTACATTGGAGGTGGTATCCCAGTTACACTGGACAGGGAACCCCAGTTGCACTAGAGAGGGGGAACCAGTTGCACTGGAGAGGGGGGCCCAGTTGCACTGGAGAGGGGGCCCCAGTTACACTGGAGAGGGAGCCCCAGTTGCTGTGGAGGGGAGCTCCAATTACAGTGGAGGTGGTATCACAGTTACACTGGATAGGTGTCCCCAGTTGCACTGGATAGGAGGCCCCAGTTGCACTGGAGAGGGAGCCCCAGTTGCACTGGAGAGGGAGCCCCAGTTGCACTGGAGAGGGAGCCCCAGTTGCACTGGAGAGGGAGCCCAGTTGCACTGGAGAGGGAGCCCCAGTTGCACTGGAGAGCGGGGCCCATTTACACTGGAGCGGGAGCCCCAGTTGCACTGGAGAGGGCGCCCCAGTTGCACTGGAGAGGGGGCCACAGTTGCAGTGTAGGGGAGCTCCAATTACACTGGACAGGGAACCCCAGTTGCACTGGAGAGGGGGCCCCAGTTGCACTGGAGAGGGGGGCCCCAATTGCACTGGAGAGGGGGCCCCAGTTGCACTGGAGAGGGGGCCCCAGTTGCACTGGAGAGTGGGCCCCAGTTACACTGGAGAGGGAGCCCCAGTTGCAGTGGAGGGGAGCTCCAATTACAGTGGAGGTGGTATCCATGTTACACTGGACAGGGAACCCCAGTTGCACTGGATAGGTGGGCCCAGTTACACTGCAGAGGGAGCCCCAGTTGTACTGGAGAGAGGGCCCCAGTTGCACTGGAGAGGGGGACCCAGTTACACTGGAGAGGGGAGCTCCAGTTACACTGGAGAGGGAACCCCAGATACACTGGAGAGGTGGGCCCAGTTACACTGGAGAGGTGGGCCCAGTTACACTGGAGAGGGAGACCCAGTTGCACTGGAGTGGGGGCCCCAATTGCACTGGAGAGGGGGCCCCAGTTGCACTGGAGAGGGGGCCCCAGTTGCACTGGAGAGGGGGCCCCAGTTGCACTGGAGAGGGGGGCCCCAGTTGCACTGGAGAGGGGGGCCCAGTTGCACTGGAGAGTGGGCCCCAGTTACACTGGACAGGGAGCCCCAGTTACACTGGAGAGGGAGCCCCAGTTGCAGTGGAGGGGAGCTCCAATTACAGTGGAGGTGGTATCCCAGTTACACTGGACAGGGAACCCCAGATACACTGGAGAGGTGGGCCCAGTTTCACTGGAGAGGTGGGCCCAGTTACACTGGAGAGGGAGACCCAGTTGCACTGGAGTGGGGGCCCCAGTTGCACTGGAGAGGGGGCCCCAGTTGCACTGGAGAGGGGGCCCCAGTTGCACTGGAGAGGGGGCCCCAGTTGCACTGGAGAGGGGGCCCCAGTTGCACTGGAGAGGGGGCCCCAGTTGCACTGGAGAGGGGGCCCCAGTTGCACTGGAGAGGGGGGCCCAGTTGCACTGGAGAGTGGGCCCCAGTTACACTGGACAGGGAGCCCCAGTTACACTGGAGAGGGAGCCCCAGTTGCAGTGGAGGGGAGCTCCAATTACAGTGGAGGTGGTATCCCAGTTACACTGGACAGGGAACCCCAGTTACACTGGATAGGTAGGCCCAGTTACACTGGAGAGGGAGCCCCAGTTGCACTGGAGAGAGGACCCCAGTTACACTGGAGAGGGAGCCTGAATTGCACTGGAGAGGGGGACCCAGTTACACTGGAGAGGGAGCCCCAGTTGCACTGGAGAGGGAGCCCCAGTTGCACTGGAGAGGGAGCCCCAGTTGCACTGGAGAGGGAGCCCCAGTTGCACTGGAGAGGGAGCCCCAGTTACACTGGAGAGGCGGCCTCAGTTACACTGGAGAGGGGGCCTCAGTTACACTGGAGAGGGAGCCCCAGTTACACTGGAGAGGGAGCCCCAGTTACACTGGAGAGGGAGCCCCAGTTACACTGGAGAGGGAGCCCCAGTTGCACTGGAGATGGGCCCCCAGTTACAGTGGAGGGGAGCTCCAATTACACTAGAGGTGGTATCCCAGTTGCACTGGAGGAGGGGGGCCCAGTTGCACTCGAGTGTGAACATGTGTGACCAGGTGAGCTGAGGTAGTTTAGTTTCATCTCCCGAGATGACAGCGTAAATCCTGCTGGTGTTCAACACCATTGATTTCAATTTGTGTTAGAGAGTTTGCACTATCGTCTATAAGGGAGGAATTGGAAATCTGCAGATAGGAATAACTTGTGTCTCCCATGCCCGCAATGATGACTGAATACTCAGCTACCTATAGAATTCCCAGTTAAACTCTGTCCTGTGTCTGTCTCACATGTCAAACCCATTTCGTAAGTCTGGAAACAGGTTAATTTAGAAAGAGCATAGATAGAAATGGCAAAATCTTGAGTAAGAATGGAAAATAAATCTTCCAATAGCAAACGTGCCTGTTTCGTATCAATTGAAGGGTTTGATGGATAAAGGACGAATACTATGGAATCAATGTTATAAAGCATGAAGAGGTACTGGATCTATGGAACAGCTCAGCAGGTCTCGCTTAGTGTGGGGTTGGAAGTAAGGTTGTTGCAATCTTCTGGAGTTTTGCCGCATTCTCTTGGGGGTGGCAAGTGAGACATTCGCCTTCTTGCCAATTTACCAACCTGGGAGATTTGAGTAGGTTTTGGGTACAGTTCATGTCACCTTCCAATTGTCTTTTCCTATTCGACTGAAAATGACATTCATTTTGGGTGTGGGGGGGGGGGGGGGGGGGGGGGGGGGGGGGGGAGGGGTGGAATGTTAGTTTAAAAGTTATGTTTTAAAAACAAAAACTTGCATTTATATGGCGCCTTTAACATCGTACAGCATTCCAAGGTGCTTCAAGGTGGAGTGGAATCAAACAAAATTTGACACTGAACCAGAAAAGGGCAGGTGATACAAAACTTTAGTCTAAGATGTGATGACAGGTGGAGAGGTTCAAGGAGGGAATCTGTAGCTAAAGCAACATAAATTAGGGATGATCAAGAGAACTGGATTCGAGGAAAGCAGAGATTTCGGAGGGTAGGCCGCAGAGATAGGAAAGGGTGAGAGCATGGAGGCAGCTGAACAGAACATGAGAATTTTAATTTTGAGAGAATGTTGAGAATTACCATAAGTGAAATAAAAGCCACATCTGAGGCAATAAAGATAAGAAACTAATGGACTAACTTTGATGTTGTTCCATTATAGACAATAGAATTTGTAGCTTGATTGTGATTGATACAGACCTCACTGCTGGAAAGTATTTGGTCTCTTTCTGTCTGTGAATGGTCAGGAAAAAGATTAAATTTTAGACGCCTAATAAGACACTAGACTTTGAACAAGAGTTGCGGCTCCCAGGAAGAGTTGACTCAAAAGACAAAGGTTCAGAAGTTCACCTGTTTAAGTGAAACAAGACGATCCTCTGAAGTGTGGTATTATGGCATCTTCGTAATTTTCCTATTATCCAGCGAAGTAAGTTTGTATACATTGAACAAATTCCATGTCATTGTAACTACTTTGTTGTATATTCACCATACTGTACATTGATCTTATTGCAGAGTAATTCAGTTTTAGTGATTCAAAGCCATTGTCTCCATTTCTAATATTAGCTCAGTTAATCAAGTAAAGGGATTAAACAATTCCACGTGTAAAAGACACGGGTATTAGAGTTTGGGTCTCTGGGTGCATCATTGCTAATGTACTAACATGAATCACTAGAAAAATAATAAAGCTCAAAATTCGTAGAAGGGAAAATTAACACTTTTTGGAATATATCCACAGACCAACTGAACTTGTAAACCAAAATAGAACAAGTATATAGTCAATGGAGGAAAAGGGCTTGATAGGCCAAAAGGCTTTTTTCATTTCATAATATCTTAACCCTGCTTCTATACGGCCCATCCTGATCTATGCAACCCCTTTCAGTTTTACAATTCTCAGAAGTCTCTGCGATTTCCCACTTTTGGCCACTATACCCCAATATTAATTGCTCCACGTTGATGGTCGCGCCTTCAGCTACCTGGTCCCTGAACTCTAGAACTCCCTCCCTCAACCTCCCCATCTCTCCTTTAAACTCCAGCTCATTATCTACTCCTTGACCAAGCTTTTGACCATCTGTCCTAATATCTCCTTTTGAAATTTGGTTTAATGAAACACTGTGTGATGTTTTACTGTATTAAAGGTGCTGTATAAATGCAGGTTGTTATGGCTGCTTGATCATTAATCTTTCTGTTTAATAAGCGCACTCCTGCTCGCAACTGAAGTTCCCGTAACGACCAGGGGAGGAGCTCAAGGCGTAATGAATTCATCCCTCAGGTCAGACCTGAGTTTGGAATAGAAAAGATTCAGTTTATGGCATAAAGGTTGAGCTACAAATCTCGAGTTGCTCGTGCTTCCGACGATGGCATATTGTTAATGATTGAATTTCTCTACTTTGTGGTTCAAGTTCTCAAATGTGATGATGCGCAGGCTTTACGTTTTGAAGAGAATGTGCTATGACTTTGCTAGTTGTAATCTGTGCCTAAGAAATACTGCTGTTGTGTTGATTTTACAGGATTGCTCAGTGAACCCAGCCACAGGCAAGACTTAAATATGCCGGTCCTTGGGCCCAGATTAGGGACATGCGTCCTCCTGACCTTTGTAGCAGTGACAGTCCATTTCATCGGCAAGGCACAGGGTCAAGGTAATTGCTGGCAAGATAAAATTAATGTCTAAGAAATCCTCTGATGTGCAGATGTGGGCAAATCACTTGCTGGGACTTTAAGTTCTTTTCTGATACGTTGTACATGTTAATTCTGACTTGCTGTGAACGTTGCTTCCAAAGGTATTCAATGTATCAGTGAAACAGAAGATGTGAAATACTTTTTGCAATACACGTTAATATATTTACAATCTCAGGTTGCAATTGGTATTTTTTGTGATTATTTCCAATACGTATAGCAAGATTTAACCCATTGCCTGAATGGAAAATGGGGTAATTGTACAATTTTTAATTTGTAAAGCTGCTGTATCTCTCTACCTTTCCATTGTATTTTTATTCTCACTGGCACATGAACTACAGCAGCCAATATTATTTTGATGTTCATGCACAAAGGAATTGTGAAAAAAGTCATGTCACATTATTTTTCATATCAGGATATCCAAACAGGTATTTTCAGCATTCAGCTTTTGTACTTGCCCCAGACCTGAGCATCTGTCAGCACTTAATAAAACCTTGGCTCCGCTTAGACTTGCAGTTGTAGGCACAGGTCTTTCACTGGGTCTGTAACTTGTAATGCAAGGCTGCAACTAGATCCTGACCTAACCAGAATGAAAAGGTCGGGTTGGGACCTGCTTTTAAATTTAGTGCAATAACTCTGCTGCTTCTGTGCAGTGGAGCTGAGAGAAATGATCAGCTGTGACCATACTGAATGGTGTAGCAGATTCATGTGGGCTGTATGGCCTACCCTTGCTCCTATTTCTTACGTTCTAATGTGCAAAGTGAATCTGTTTCGTGTTGCTGCAAGTGTTGTAGTGTGAATACCACGCCTCTTGAATGCATTGGCAAGGGACATGTTAACAAAGATGCTGAAAAAAACCCAGTGAAAATAAAGCCCTAATTTCCCTGGTATGATAGCACAGTAACAAAGTAACATTCCATATTTGTATGGGTCATAGAATCATTGAATTTACAGTGCAGAAGGAGGCCATTTGGCCCATCGAGTCTAAACCGGGCCTTGGAAAGAGCACCCTACTTATGCCCATATCTCCACCCTATCGGCGTAAACTCACCTAACCATTCTGGATACCAAGGGCAATTTATCATGGCCAATCCAGCTAACCTGCACATCTTTGGACCGTGGGAGGAAACCGGAGCATCCGGAGGAAACCCACGCAGACACGGGGGAGAACATGCAGACTCCGCACAGACAGTGACCCAAGCCGAGAATCGAACCTGGGATCCTGGAGCTGTGAAGCAACAGTGCTAACCACTGTGCTACCGTGCTGCCCTGGTTCAATTTGTTGGTCAAATTGTTAAAAGAACCTATGTTAATAATCATGCTTTTTGAGTTGCGAATCGGCTACAAGTGTTGTAAATTGTCCATTGCCTTGTGCCTGATTTTTGAATGAATGAACTCTACTCCCCTGCTCTTTCCCCATGGTCCAGTAAACTGTCTTGAAGCGCTGTGCCATAACAAGCAAATAATAGGGTGTAACGTTGAGTCGATTATGTTTATGACTATCTTTTGGCCAAATCAGATTCAGGGAGCCATGGAAAGTTGTAGCAGTGTCCCATATTTTGAAAACTTCGTTGCATTCCAACCACTTTCACACAACTCATGTCCCGCACATTAGGAGGTCTCCACAGTGTGCACAGGCTTCACTTTTTCATTTGCCTGTTTGGCCTTTGCAAGAGAATTATTTGACATTTTCTCTTCAAGAATGTTTTTCCCTGAACACATTCCCTGAATCTAAGACCAATACAAAGTGTGCTCATGGGCTGTTTAGCACAGGGTTAAATCGCTGGCTTTGAAAGCAGACCAACGCAGGCCAGCAGCACGGTTCAATTCCCGTAACAGCCTCCCCGAACAGGCGCCGGAATGTGGCGACTAGGGGCTTTTCAAACTTTATTTGAAGTCTACTTGTGACAATAAGCGATTTTCATTTCATTTCATTTCATTATGTGACCTTTAAAGTTGAGTAATGGATTTAAAGGCCGAGTGATTCGCAATGACATTTTTTCTACTAGATTTTAAAAGAAAGGAATTAATGCAAAAGTCATCTTTAAATAAAAGTGCATTTTTGGGTAATATAATTATTTCTGTTTATTTTTGCATAGCATAATTTGTTTATTTGACACTAATCTTATTATTGATTGCATGGTGACAAATACAATTTGTGACAATTGAAAAGTCCTGACAGCTCCTTTCTCAGTAATCTAAGAATAAATGTAATAGCCCTTCAAAAAGTTCTTAAAATGCTTAATGATGTAACCTTTGGATAATTATAGGGCAACAATCATTTGGAAACAGTTATATTGCTATAATTGTCTAAGTGTGATTGTGTCGAGTAGAACACACACTTTGTATGAATCCTAAATGCCCGAGGTAAAATATAGATAAATACAAAGATCGAGGATCAATACGTTTTGTGCATCCATAACCCCATGAAGCATTTGTTTCAACGTGTGAAAGAAGGTTAGGGGTTGTCGCAAGTACAGATAGTTGTTTGACTTAATTTCAATCAATAATGAATATTGGAAGATTTTTTTGCAAAGTGTTAGAAAATGGAAGTGGGGCTAAACGTGTTGCACGTTTTGTTATGTTAAGATAAGGCTTTGCTCTTTAAAGCTGGACGAATCATATTCCCAGAGGATTTCACATGTTCCTTCCCAGCGATTCCATTCCTGCTGGTGTCCCTTTCTTGCCCATTTTACACATTTCCTTGCACGCTTTAAGTGTAGGCTCCACCCCTCTCCCCATGCGGTGAATCAATGGGAAGGTGTGATGATATTCAAATGAATTAAATTCTTCTGGCTGATATGGAGACATTCATTCCGTGTGGCAGCCAAAGTTGGTAACTGACCTAAACTGGCACGATTCTGGGAACTGTGACGATAACCTTCTGGGATGACAGCTAAAAACTCCGCCACACTGTATTCTATCAAATCTGTAGTCAAAACAGTTGGGAGCATTAAATTGTAAACTTTCAAACATCTGAGATTTAGTGTATGGCACTGTGGTGATTCTAATTAACATCAGCGGCACTGTGGTTTGTGGGAACTATAATCCAGATGTCTATAGAAAACAGAAAAGGAATAGGCCTTACCCAGTTACTCTTTGACTTTACAACTACAATAGTTTCATAGAATTTACAGTGTAGAAGGAGGCCATTTGTTGCCAATCAGGATACTATCCCACGGGCGTCACCAATAATGTTGCTCTTTAGAGTCGCCAATATGATACTGAAGCTCTTTTTATGATACGATGTTATGTCCCAACAGCATCGCCAATACTGTGGGTGTTTCTGTTTCTCTTACTGAACCACAAGGCTTTCCCGTATATCGGTCAAATGACCAGACAACCAGCTAGTCAGTTCAAGTTCAAAGATGGTTTATTTACACACAAGGGTTACTTTGACATGCAAGCACAATATACTACAAGTTAAACTACACCTATCAACTACAATAACCTATACTTAACTTCAGGCGACCGGCACTGTGCAAGTGGATAAGGCCTTTATCTTGATATCAGGTGGCTGGTTTGAAGAAGTGGCTCTGTCTCTGCTGGGCTCATCTGTCAGGTACCGATTGTTGGTCTTGAACTTGGCTGTCTGGTCGTTATGCTGCAGTTGGGCTGGCGCAGGCCGGATTCAAAGGAGGCTGGCACAGGCCGGGTCCAAAAGAGGCTGAACACATGGCTGTGTCCCCTTTTATCCCTCTGAGGTTTCGCGCTCTTTGGGGCGGTCCTTAATCTTGGACCCAATAATTCGACAGGGCTTTGATCACTGCCTTCGATTTTGGCCAATAAAGGGGCGGGTGCCTTGGTGGCTGGGCGGGTCCTTAGCGGCCATTGACCTTGGCGGTTGAGCTCTCTGAGTAAAGGGGGGAGGCGCCGATCAGTCTGTGGCTGTATCGGTTTCTTGAGTGCAGTCCTATTGTTCTGGGGAAATGGGCCATTAGAATGCAAACGAGCGGGGGTTTTGATCAGGTCTAGCTATCTGGGTTGCAAATACACACCAGCTCTGTATCTGTCTGAGTCCTGGGTTGGCCATAATTTCCATGGTCCTTTGCAGGTGGCCATCTCAGATGGCAACACATTGGGCCCATCGAGTCTTCACTTCCCCTTGGGAAGAGCACCCTACTTAAGCTCACACCTCCACCCCAGAACCCAGTATCCCAACCTTTTGGACACTAAGGGCAATTTAGCATGGCCAATCCACCTAACCTGCACATCTTTGGACTGTGGGAGGAAGCCGGAGCACCCGGAGGAAACCCATGTAGACACTGGGAGGAAGTGCAAATTCCGCACAGACAGTGACCCGAGGCCGGAATTGAACCCAAGTCCCTGGCGTTGTGAGGCAGCAGAGCTAACCACTGTGCCACCGTGCCGCTCATTGTGATATGAGTTCATTGTAATTTCAGTTCCCACCATGAAATAATATTTTGCATATCCTCAAATAGAAAAAAAAAATCACATTTGTTATGAAAACTTTGGGTAGCACTGTGCAGTTAATTCATTCTGTATCACCCAAGGACATAGATTTGCTTCTTGCATCTGCTCGCAACAGATGAGAATTTCCAGCCTTTAAATACTTGCAACTTTACATAAAATGAGTTTTGCTCCCTGTGTGCAATTAGCCCTTGCAGATGTGGATTATTTTTTCAAAAGTGTTTGCAACAAATGCAAGCGGTTTAACTTTCAATGAACAGATGTATGAACCTTGCAGAGTTAATTGTAGGAAACCCACTTTTCTGTAAGGTTAATAAAGACACCTCCCTTTGATGGTGCTGTTGGGCTGCATTCCTACATAATTATTTTTCTTTAAAAAAAACCCATTTATCTGTCAAACCTTTGATGGTCTTGAGGCATTTTTCTGGTTCAGCGTGTTAACAAAGCTGCTGGCTTTTCAGCTGGGCATTCTCGCAAACCCATACTTTACAGCCGCACATTTCTTTTTCAATGAGGCAATTTCATTGACTATTTTGACACCGCGTTCCAACCCAGATTTGGGTTAACCAGTCATTTTTATTTGGGGGAAACCAGATTTTCGCTGCAAGATCTTAAAGTACAACAGGAAAAAAAAAAGGTGTCATCTTCAGGTTGGTGAACACGTAACTATCATTTTTGTCTTGTTTTGTCTGAGTGTTGGCACTGATTGTCTCTGGGGCTTGGCAGGAAACAAGCAACTTTGTGCCAAAATGCTCCTTTGCGCTAAAATGGAATCACTTCAATATGGACAATTCCTTATACCTACTTTCGAAACCACGAGAGGCCAGGAGATTAGCGATTGATGCAATGATACTTTTACTATTGAAGAAAATAATTTGGAGCTCATTTGCTTAATAAACTGAGGTGCAAATTTTACCCACTTAACCAAACTCTTGAGGCCTGGACGCTCGATCTTCGACATAGCCCCTGTAGTTATGGGAAAATGTGTTGTAACTTAAACCTAAAAAACAAGTGTGTCCAAAGTTTTGTCGGTATGTGCCAAGCACATTACAAAGAGTGACTCACCGATGGGGTGCTCACAGTTGGGAGCAGTGTTTGATTGCAGAGAGGAAATCTTGAGAAAATCGCTGCCCTACAATTTCCTGAGGAAGGAGCAGCGCTCCGAAAGCTAGTGACATCGAAACAAACCTGTTGGACTTTAACCTGGTGTTGTAAGACTTCTTACTGTGCTCACCCCAGTCCAACGCCGGCATCTCCACATCATGGCTACAATTTCCTGGCAGAAGAGACGGGATATGGAGCCGTGGTGACTGTCTGGTGTCAGATGTAACATTCCAGTCACTAATACACTACCAAGGTGTATCAACAAAGGTGTGGTTTATTAGAACGCAGCGAGAGTCATTTTCATCCTCAGCACCTGGGCAGTAATGGGATAAAAACTGGACGCGCTCTGCAAAAGGTGTGCAATCCCATTCGCTCCATCTGATTAATGCTCAGACAGTGAACAGCAACAACCGATGTTTATTTGGGCTGTTAACAGAATAAAACCTCCCAGGGCGCCTCACCGGAGTAGAATAAAGTAAAGTTAGGTAGCGAGCCAGGTAAGGCAGGATTAGAGCAAATAACCAAAGTTGCCTGGAAGGGGAGGGAGTAACCAGGCAGCTGATGACACAACCACCAATGGTGGAGCGATTTTAAAAACTGGGACTGCGCAAGAGGCCAGAATTCGAGGAGGGCAGATATCTTTGAGAGTTGTAAGGCTGGAGGATATCACAGAGATAGGGAGGGGTGAGGCCATGGAGGGATTTGGAAACAAGAATTTTTTTAATGAAGGTGTTTCTGGGCCATTGTCTCCATTAAGGAGCAGTATCATCCGTGACTCCAATCGGCAACAGTGTCAGTGATGAATTAGCTAACACACATTGCTCTCTCATCCCTGAGCCATCGGAAGGCGTGTGTGATCGCCCCTCCGATATTTCCATGTTGTTCTCATGGTTATCTGTTAGCATTTCCAAGGAGGTAACTTAAATCTTTTTTGTCATGATTTTCCCATTAGAGAGTAGTCCTGGCATGTCCGCGGCACAGTGACAGCCGTAGACTTGTGTGGGCTGAACATTTGCATACCACAAAACCTTTACAGACAGCCCAGAGCACGTCACTCTCCAGCACTGAGAACTACCGAGCAAACTGGGCAGCACGGTAGCATGGTGGTTAGCACAATTGCTTCACAGCTCCAGGGTCCCAGGTTCGATTCCGGCTTGGGTCACTGTCTGTGCGGAGTCTGCACATCCTCCCCGTGTGTGCGTGGGTTTCCTCCAGGTGCTCCGGTTTCCTCCCAAAGGTTTCAGTCCAAAGATGTGCAGGTTAGGTGGATTGGCCATGATAAATTGCCCTTAGTGTCCAAAATTGCCCTTAGTGTTGGGTGGGGTTACTGGGTGATGGGGATAGGGTGGAGGTGTTGACCTTGGGTGGGGTGCTCTTTCCAAGAGCCGGTGCAGACTCGATGGGCCGAATGGCCTCCTTCTGCACTGTAAATTCTATTCTATGAACTGTACAAAATGTTCCATTGGCTAAAGCTTAGAGTTTACACAATTAATCAGTTTGTGAATTAAAATTTTCATTCGGAATGTACTTATTGATCAGCTGCTAACAACCGCACCAAAAATAATTTGGTTTCTGATTGGGAGCTGCCAACGGTAGCAAAACTAATTAAGCATGGTTGTATTTTGACACAAAACCATGCATGTTTGTATTGTGGTAGTGATACCGGTTGACTTGCACTGTTTGTTGGATTGCTCGTATTTGTGTCTTATTTACAAGATCAAGCAGGCCGCACCCAGAGCGCCAGGCACTTGGAGCTGTGGTCACTGCCATGTAAACGTCCCTGTTCTAACGTGGGCCTTCGGACTTGCACAACCCTTGACTTCACTGGGTTCCCAAAGTCTCCCCCTAGCTTTGACCCTGGTGGATCAATGAACTTACTGCCTGGGTTTCTGGGGAGGGCTAACCAACTCGTTTCAGCTTCCCCATCAAATAGGCAACTCACAGAAAAAAAAGCAGGAGTTGAAAGCTTGTGTTAGAATTCCCTCACCTTTATTCGAAGAAAAGGGAATACTTTTTGACAATTCCTGTGGACTGTATGTTTGGTGGCCGAGGAAATACATAGGCGGTGATTTAGCCGCCTAATTGACCGCAGGTGGAAATCTCGTAATGGCCGCAAAACCTCGTGAGCGGCCAAAAACGGGATTTGCGCCGGCGAGATTTCAGTTTGAGATCTTACCTGCCCCTTGGTGATGATGTAATCAGGTTCACGCACGAAAAGGGCGTCGACCTGATGTCCATACAATTGAATACATTAACATATGCTTACTGGCCTTGATGTCGTAACACCCGCCCTCGCCTTATCCTCCCACCCACCGGAATGATGTCACGGCGGCGCGAATCACGACAGGTTTTCACAAATGAAAGCCAATCGTGATGACCAGGCTGGGGGTGCATAGCAAGGAGTAGCCCCGGGTGGTACGGGACATGTGGCAGTGCCACTGTGGCGGTGGCGGACACTCTGGGGAGCTGCATGGAGGAGGGGGGTGGATTCTTCTTATGTGGGGGGAGGGGGTGATGTTTGTGAAGGGGGGGGGGGTGTTGAGCCTGCAATAGGATGGGGTAGGGAGGCCCAGTGCCTGAGAAGGGCTGGCGACACTCCAGTTCTGTGGGGAAGGAGCACCTCGATCCTAAAAGGGGGAGCACCTTGATGCTGGGGGTGGGGGCTTAAATTTACCTTTGAGCTGGAGACGCCCATTAAGGCGTGTTTAGGCTCCACTCCTCCAGCTGGCTGTGTGATTCTCGCCAGCACATTGGAATTGGACAGAGTGCTGTTTATTTTTTTATTTTTTTCCTTTTCATGTATTTAGAGTGCCCAATTAATTTTTTCCAATTAAGGGGTAATTTACCGGGGCCAACCACCTAACCTGCACATCTTTTGGGTTGTGGGGGCGAAACCCACGCAGACACGGGGAGAATGTGCAAACTCCACAGGGACAGTGACCCAGAGCCGGGATCGAACCTGGGACCTCAGCGCCGTGAGGCCGCAGTGCTAACCCACTGCGCCACCGTGCTGCCCCCATAGAGTGCTGTTTAAACTGGCAAAACAAAGGTGTCTGTGAAGCCAGCTAGTTTCACACACTGTTGCAGCACTCTGTGCAATTTTGGAAAAATTCCGTCCATAGTGTCCTTCTGCATTCCAACACTGCACCAGTTCACCTCACATTGTCCATGGCTTTCACTGTACAGATCAATGTAGAAACTACCCGTAGGCATAACTTGCTTGCAAAGTAGTTTCTCATTGTCCAAACTAATACAGTTGTTTGTAGTGTGTTTGGAACCTGGGTTCTACACTATATTGTTAGTGATTAAACAGAATGAAATTAATTACTTAATTAATTAATCAGATTGAACAATCATAGAATCTACAACATGGAGACAGGCCCTTCGGCCCACACTGTCCCTACCAACCAAAAAGCCTATCTAAGCTATTAAACTATTCCATTCAATGAGCTAATGGAAATTGGCATTTTGAACTCACGGTGAGTTTAGTTGTGTGGATTTGAGCATGGGGCAGCACGGTAGCACAGTGGTTAGCACTGTTGCTTCGCTGCGCCAGGGTCCCGGGTTCGATTCCTGCTTGGGTCACTGTTTGTGCGGAGTCTGCACGTTCTCCCCGTGTCTGCGTGGGTTTCCTCCGGGTGCTCCGGTTTTCTCCCACAGTCCAAAGATGTGCAGGTTAGGCCATGCTACATTGCCCCTCGTGACCAAAAAGGTTAGGCTGTGTTACGGGTGTGGGCTTAAGTGGGATGCTATTTCCAAGAGCCGGTGCAAACTCGATGGGCCGAATGGCTTCCTTCTGCACTGTAAATTCTATGATTTCAATTTCCTCTTTGGATTTCCAATCAGCCAGACAGTGGGTGTAGTTTGGAACCCTGGTAAATAAGGCGGTAGTTGGAGTTTACTGTGCCACAACTGTTCATTTTAATGAATGACTGACAGCTTGCTTTGTCGATTTGTGAATGAATTATTTCCCCTCCGGTTCTGATATAATGGCAGCATCCATTTCAAATGTTTAATTAACTTTCTCTTTTTTTTTTTCTCTTGCACGTCTTGTAGTTGCCTCTCCAACAAGGTTAAAGTTTAATATAGTGTCTCAGGACAGTGTCAAGATTACGTGGAAAGCCCCCAGGGGGAGATTTCAGGAATACAGATTAACCGTGACGCCAGTTGTAGGTAAGAATTTCTATCCTGTGTTTTATGACATGCTGCTTCTTTAGCCCAAAATGCATCATCTCCGCTCCGATTTGGTTCAGTTCGATTTTGTAATGAAACTCGTAAAAAAATAACCTCTCATATCATTAAATCCTGTCATGTTTCTGTATGGCATGGTGTTTGATTTTTTTTTTAGACAGGTAATATTTGTTAAAGGGAAGCCTGAGGTGAGTGCTTCATGTTCAGAAAAAAGATAACCAAGATCTTTAAAAAAATAATTATCATGGGAGCAATTTTAGCCCAAGCTTCCCGTCAGGAAACTGGTGGGGATGGATGTGCACGGCACGGTAGCACAGTGCTTAGCATTGTTGCTTCACAGCACCAGGGTCCCGGGTTCGATTCACGGCTTGGGTGACTGCCTGTGCAGAGTGTGCACGTTCTCCCCGTGTCTGCGTGGGTTTCCTCCGGGTGCTCCGGTTTCCTCCCACAAGTCCCGAAAGACGTGCTTGTTGGGTGAATTGGACAATCTGAATTCTCCGGAATGTGGCGACTAGGGGATTTTCACAGTAGCTTCATTGTAGCGTTAATGTCAGCCTACTTGTGACACCGATAAAGATTATTATTATTATGTGCTGCTGCTTTTACATCCTGCCCAAGTGTCCCCTGGATTGATCTCAACATTAGACAGGATGTCAAATCAGCAATCCAACCATTCCCTTGGGATTCCCACCTGGAGACTCAGGCTAAAATTGTTCCTCAGTCTTTTTTGCAAAGGAAGCATTTGATGGGGTGATGCCCTGGAGCAGCTATTCCGTGTGTGGCACCTGCCCGGGATTGGGGTTCAGAATGAACTGAGAGGCAATCCAGAGTTGCCTCGCTCTGGCAAAGTCTGCCACCAGCTGAGTAGTAAATTTACAAAGTGTGATCCTTAAAAAAAAAACTAAGAGTATAGTCGACTGGCTTCAGGCTGGTTTCAATGATCTCAGTGCTACCGATTTAAATGTGTGGATAACTGAAATTAA
This sequence comes from Scyliorhinus torazame, assembly GCF_047496885.1. Lineage (NCBI taxonomy): Eukaryota > Metazoa > Chordata > Chondrichthyes > Carcharhiniformes > Scyliorhinidae > Scyliorhinus > Scyliorhinus torazame. The sequence continues at coordinate 7,889,600 of NC_092717.1, forward strand.
AGCAGCAAATGCTGGATTGACTCAGCCGATCTGGCAGAATCTGTGGAGAGAGAAAGTGGCCTGGCTCAGAACAAGTGTCATACGGACTTGATGTTAAATGTTAAAACACCAAGGGGCAAACAATTTCAATGGGCGTCGTATATAGACCCCCAACTGCAGTTGTGATGTTGAGAATGACACTAAACAGGAAATTAGGGATGCATGCGATAAAGGAACATCTGTAATTATGGGAGATTTTAATCTGCATATAGATTGGGCAAATCAAATTAGTAACAATACCGTAGAGGAAGAATTCCTGGAGTGTATATGGGCTGGTTTTCTGGTCCAATACATTGAGGAGCCAACTAGAGATCAGGCCACCCTCGACTGGGTATTGTGTAATGAGAACGGAATCATTGGCAATCTAGTTACAGACCCCTTGGGGAAGAGTGACCATAATATGATAGAATTTTTCGTCAAGATAGAGAGCAAAGTAATTGCTTCTGAGACTAGAGTCCTGAATATTAATAAAGAAAACTACGACGATATGAGGTGTGAGTAGACTTTGACTGATTTAGGGAACGTTACTTAAAGGGATGACAGTGGATAGACAATGACAATGGGGGGGAACTGCAACAATTGTTTATTCCTGTCTGGCACAAAAATAAAACTGGAACGATAGGCCAATCCATGGCTTACAACGGAAATTAGAGATAGTATTCGCTCCAAGGTAGAAGCATATAAAATGGCCAAGAAAGAAAACAGGTCGGAGGATTGGCAGCAGTTTAGAATTGAGCAAAGAAGGACCAAGGGATTGAGTAAGAAAGGGAAAATAGAGTACGAGAGTAAGCTTGCAGGAAACAGAAAAACTGACTGTAAAAGTTTCCATAGGTACGTAAAGAGAAAAATACTGGTGAAGACAAATGTAGGTCCCTTACAGTCAGAAACAGGGGAATGTATAATAGGGGACAAGGAACTGGCTGAGCAACTAAACACACATTCTGGTTCTGTCTTCACAAAGGAGGATACAAATAACATAGCAGAAGTGTTAGGAAACTCTGGGTTTAGTGAGACGAGGGAACTGAAGGAGATCAATATTAATAGAAAAATGGTAATATGGTATTGGGGAATTTGTTCGGATCGAAGGCTGGTAAATCCTCAGAGCCTGATCATCTACATTCTAGAGTACTTAAGTAGCTCTAGAAATAGTGGCTGCATTGGTGATCATTTTCCAAGGTTCTATCGACTCTGGAACAGATCCTACAGATTGGAGGGTAGCTAATGTAACTCCACTATTTAAAAAGGAAGGTAGAGAGAAAACAGCGACTTATAGACCAGTAAGCCTGGTGTCAGTAGTGGGAAAAGTTTGGAATTCATTGTCGAAGATTTTATAGCAGACCACTTAGAAAACAGTGGCAGGGTCAGCATGGATTTATGAGGGGGAAATCATGCTTGATGAATCTACTGTAATTCTTCGAGGATTTAACCAGTAGAGTTGATGAGGGGGAGCCAGTGGATGTGGTATATTTGGACATTCAGAAGACTTTTGACAAATTCCCGCAAAAGAGATTATTGTGTAAAATTAAAGCGCATGGGGTTAGGGGGAGTGTATTGAGATGGATAGAGAATAGGTTGGCAGACCGGAAACAAAGACTAGGAATTAATGGGTCTTTTTCAAATTGGCAGGCAGTGACTAGTGGGGTACCGCAAGGATCGGTGCTGGGACCCCAGCTATTCACAATACATATTAATGATTTAGATGAGGGAACAAAATGCAATATCTCCAGATTTGCAGCTGACACCAAGTTGGGTGGGAGGGTGAGCTGTGAGGAGGATGCAGAGATCTTTCAGTGTGATTTGGACAAGTTGAGTGAGTGGGTAAATGAATGGCAGATACAGTTTAATGTGGATAAATGTGAGGTTATCCACTTTGGCAGCAAAAACAAGAAGGCAGACTGTTATCTGAATGGCCATAAATTAAGAAAGGGGAACATGCAAAGAGACCTGGGTGTCCTCGTACACCAGTCACTGAAGGTAAGCGCGCAGGTGCAGCAGGAGGTAAAGAAGGCAAACAGCATGCTGGCCTTCATTGCGAGAGGATTCGAGTACAGGAGCAGGGATGTGTTGCTGCAATTATACAGGGCCTTGGTGAGGCCACACCTGGAATATTGTGTGCAGTTTTGGTCTCCTTATCTGAGGAAGGAAGGAACAGCGAAGGTTTGCCACACTGTTCCTGGGATGGCGGGACTGATGTACGAGGAGAGATTGAATCGGTTAGGATTGTACTAGCTGGAGTTCAGAAGAATGAGGGGGGGGGATCTCATTGAAACCTATAAAATGCTAACAGGACTGGACAGGGTAGATGCAGGAAGGATGTTCCCGATGGTGGGTGTGGCCAGAACCAGGGGTCACAGTCTGAGGATATGGGGTAGACCATTTCAGACAGGGATGAGGAGAACTTTCTTCACCCAGAGAGTGGTGAGCCTGTGGAATTCATTACCACAGGAAGTAGTTGAGGCCAAAACATTGCATGTTTTCAAGAAGGCCTTAAAAAAGCAAAATAAAGTGCCAAATGACCTCCCCCTGCTCCTATTTTCTATGTTTCTAATTCCCGCTCCACAGACCTGCTGGGCGTTTCCAGCATATTCGGTTTTATTTCAGATTCCCAGAATCCGCAGTATTTTGCTTTTATGCAGATGATGGAGTTGGTTGTTTTTCCGGAGATGTTAGTGTTGGGTTGGATTCCCCTCAGCAACCTCTGGCTGCAGCAGGGTGTCCTGGGCAATCACGGACAGCAAACAGGGCTCGACGTTTGGCGGGTGGGCTGAAGAAAACCCCACTGAGCTTTCCTCCGTCAGGCGCTTGCCCTCCGTACTGCTGAGAAAACAAATGCTTCAAGTGTACAAAGCGTTGTCCTGTCATGTGACCCTCCTTCGCTTCAAAACAAGACACTGAGCGTAACCTTCCGTCTGTTCATGTTGGCGAGACCTTCCAGTCCTGCTGGCGGCGCACCCCCACCGAGGGTAGCACAGCAGCTAGGGGTGCAATCAACGGGAAACCCTGACAACGGCGGGACAAGAAGATCTGGCCACCGGCTGATGGCAGCCGCCTCCTGCCCCCTCGACACATGCGTCGGGTTGCGGTAAATCACGCCGGTTGTATATTCCAAATGTGACTTGATTAGCTCATGTCTGGATGCTGACCCGTCCCATTGTCTCAGTGATTAATCTTAACGGCCCGTCTCCAGCAGTTGAATATCTCAGGTGATTGTCACATGTGCCTTGCTAATGAGACAGGAGATCTGAGCCCTTCACACTTCCCTGAAGGTGTGATTTTCTGGCTCCTCCCACTGATGGGATGTTTCTGAACCCGCTGAAGTCAACCCCACATGGTGGGCTCCCCAGCGGAGAGCGGGTGAGCCACGCAAAAGCCTGTAGACAGTGGTGGGGGCAGAAGGCCAATGCAGCCAATGGCTCATCGCATCTGTCGCAGGAAAACCCACCGCGGGGGGGGGGGGTGGAGAAAACCCCAGCCATTGTGAGCGATGCTCCGCACTGCCGCGCCACATTTCAGTTTCACCCCGCCGGCGGGATGGTCCGTTAGGCCAGTCGGTCAACGGGGTTTCCCATTGTGGGGCAGCCCCACGCCGTCAGGAAACCCCCCCCGGCTGCCGGCAAAACGGAGCATCCCGCCGGCGGAGAATCCCGCCCATTGTCTTTGAGTTTGGCATCTAAGCTACGTCCAGTCCAAAGAATGGGAATGTTTGGTGTATGGTGATGCAAATTTGTGTTCGCCACCTTAGGCCGTGGGTTGAAACCAATTTTGTTTCTCTGTTTTCAAAAGTTCAATTCATATTTCCAGCTGTTGGGCTTAAAAAAAAATCATTTTTTGGGGGCGGCTTGGTGGCGCAGTGGGTTAGCACTGCTGCCTCACGGCACCGAGGTCCCAGGTTCGATCCCGGCTCTGGGTCACTGTCTGTGTGGAGTCTGCACGTTCTCCCCGTCTCTCATACTTCTCTATTCTATGGATGGGAGCTCCAGCCTCCTCAATCTGTCCTGACTGGGTACAACCCCTCAGGTCTGCTAGCCCAGTTGCCATCCTTCTTTGTACCATCCAGCGAGTCTCTGTTATAATTTCTATAATGTGGAGACAAGAATTATACATGTTGCCCTTAAAAGTGGGCTACCAAAGGTTTGATACTGGTTTAACAGCTTCACAGCTGCCAATTCTACCCTTCTGGAAATAAACCCGAATGCTTCCCTTATCCTTTTCTATAGGCCTTGCTGTTGTTAGCAAATATTGCACCTGTACTCCAAGATTTCTTTGCTCTGGCAGCACGATAGCACAAGTGGATAGCACTGTGCCTTCACAGCGCCAGGGTCCCAGGTTCGATTCCCCGCTGGGTCACTGTCTGTGTGGAGTCTGCACGTTCTCCCCGTGTCTGCGTGTGTTTCCTCCGGGTGCTCCGGTTTTCTCCCACAGTCCAAAGATGTGCAGGTTAGGTGTATTGGCCATGCTAAATTGCCCTTAGTGGCCAAAACGGTTAGGAGGGATTATTGGGTTACAGGGATAGGGTGGAAGTGAGGGCTTAAGTGTGTCAGTGCAGACTCGATAGGCCGAATGGCCTCCTTCTGCACTGTATGTTCTATGTTCTAATACATACAATACAGCACACTGGCCATTCGGCCCCTCTGGCCTGTACCCACACTTTGGTAGAGTTATCCAACTGATCACACACTAGGGCCGGGATTCTCCCCTACCCGGCGGGGCGGGGGGTCCCGGCGGGATGGAGTGGTGGGAACCACTCCGGTGTCGGGCCACCCCAAAGGTGCTTTAGGGGCCAAGCCCTCGCCTTGAGGGGCTAGACCCGCGCCGGAGTGGTTGTCGTCCCGCCAGCTGGCGTGGAAGGCCTTTGGCGCCAGGCCAGCCGGGGCCGAAGGGACTTCGCCGGCCGGTGGAAGTCCAGGCATGCGCGGGAGCGTCAGCAGCTGCTGACGTCAGGCCCGCGCATGCGCAGGGCGGAGGCTATGGCCGAGGCAGAAGGAAAAGAGTGCCCTCACGGCACAGGCCCGATCGCAGGCCAGGCCACCGTGGGGGCACCCCCTCCTTGACCAGATCACCCCGCACCCCCCCCCCCCCCCCAGGACCCCGGAAGCCGCCCGCGCCGCCAGTCCCGCCGGTAAGGTAGGTGGTTTGATTCACGCCGGCGGGACCGGCATGACAGCAGCGGGACTTCGGCCCATCGCGGGCCGGAGAATCGCCGGGGGCCCGACGCGGCGTGATCTCCCCCCCCCCCCCCGCCAAATTCGGCAGCCGGCGGGGCGGGATTCACGCTGCCCCCCCCCCCCCCGGCGATTCTCCGACCCGGCGTGGGGTCGGGGAATCCCGTCCATGGTCTCTTTCTCTGCACACTGCATTTTTTTTAAACTTGGGTATTTCTCCAACAGGGATCGGTGCTGGGGCCTCTGTTGTTTGTGGTGTACATAAACGACTTGGAGGAAAATGTAGCCGGTCTGATTAGTAAGTTTGTGGATGACACCAAGGTTGTTGGAGTGGCAGATAGTGTTGAGGATTGTCAGAGGATACAGCAGGACAGAGATAGGTTGGAGACTTGGGCAGAGAAATGGCAAATGGAGTTTAATCCGGACAAATGTGAGGTAATGCATTTTGGTAGGTCTAACATAGAGGAGAAATATACCGTAAATGGTAAAATCTTAGGAATATAGAAAGTCAGAGAGATCTGGGCGTGCAGTTCCACAATCTTTGAAAGTGGCAACACAAGTGGACAAGGTAGTCCAGAAAGCATACGGAATGCTTCCCTTCATTGGAAGGGGCATCCAAGTATAAAAACTGGCAAGTCATGCTACAGTTGTATAGAACATTGGTAAGGCCGCACTTGGAGTATTGCGCACAATTCTGGTCGCCACACTACCAGAGGATGTGGAGGCTTTGGAGAGGGTGCAGAGGAGGTTTACCAGGATGTTTCCTGGTCTGGAGGGTGTTAGCTATGTGGAGAGGCTGATTAGACTCGGACTGTTTTCATTAGAAAGACGGAGGTTGGGGGGGTGACCTGATAGGGGTCTACAAGATTATGAGAGGCATGGATAGAGTGGATGGGCAGGCACTCTTTCCCAGGGTGAAGGGGTCAGTCACCAGAGGTTTAAGGTCCGTGGGGCAAAGTTTAGAGATGTGCGAGGCAGGTTTATTTTATGCAGAGGGCGGTGGGTGCCTGGAACGCGTTGCCAGGGAAGTTTGTGGAAGCAGCTACATTAACCGCGTTCAAAAGGCATCTCATCAAATACATGGATAGGATAGGTATCGAGGGATACGGCACCAGGCTTTTTGGCAAAGGTTGGTATCATGGCCGGTACAGGCTTGGAGGGTCGAATGGCCTGTTCCTGTGCTGTATTGTTCTTTGTTCTTTGTTCAGGTTGGTGTGCAGGTGCAACAGGTGATTAAGAAGGCTAATCGAGTTTTGTCTTTCATTGCTAGAGGGATGGAGTTCAAGACTAGGGAGGCTATGCTGCAATTGTATAAGGTGTTGGTGAGTATTGTGTACACCTGGAGTATTGTGTTCAGTTTTGGTCTCCTTACCTGAGAAAGGACATATTGGCACTGGAGGGAGTGCAGAGGAGATTCACTAGGTTGATCCCAGAGTTGAGGGAATTAGATTATGACGAGAGGTTGAGTAGACTGGGACTGTACTCATTGGAGTTTAGAAGGATGCGGGGGGATCTTATTGAAACATATAAAATTATGAAGGGAATAGATAGGATAGATGCGGGCAGGTTGTTTCCACTGGCGGGTGAAAGCAGAACTAGGGGGCATAGCCTCAAAATAAGGGGAGGTAGATTTAGGATGGAATGTAGGAGGAACTTCTTCACCCAAAGGGTTGTGAATCTATGGAATTCCTTGCCCAGTGAAGCAGTAGAGGCTCCTTCATTAAATGTTTTTAAGATAAAGATAGATAGTTTTTTGAAGAATAAAGGGATTAAGGGTTATGGTGTTCGGGCCGGAAAGTGGAGCTGAGTCCACAAAAGATCAGCCATGATCTCATTGAATGGCGGAGCAGGCTCGAGGGGCCAGATGGCCTACTCCTGCTCCTAGTTCTTATGTTCAATTCTATGTTGAAGTTTCCTATTAAATCCGTTTCCTCCACCCTCTCGCGCAGATCGCAAAACCTCGCTGTGTTTTCAAAGATAGGTTTCCTCGCCCCACCTCTGGTTCTTTTGCCAGTCACCTTAAATCTGTGTGCTCTGATAACCAACCCTTCGGCGCCTCCAAACGGGTTCTCCATAATCGCCCCCGGTCAAAACCCTTCATGATTTTTGAGCCCCTCTGTCCATTCTTCTCTGAGCCGTCTCCGCTCTAAGAGCAATTTATTTTCCAAATTTCCCATATTGCAGACAGGCAAAGGTATCTCGGTGTATTGGTACCATACCCGGATGATGAATGAACATTGCCACGCCTTCAGCATCACCAAGGTTATACCGAAAGGCTCGGCACTTTCTTCCCTGGGTTAAGGGTCACCCACATTGACGCTGCACTTCACACGCATGTGGTACAAGTGAAGATTGAATCACTGCGAGGGAAGTTCGGCTGCTACTAACTATACTTGTCAGTTTTGCTTCAGGTAACATAGTTCAGTGAAGCGGTATATCTTGGAGTTATCTGGTTTACGAGGCAGTAAGTGCTGGTGTACTGATAGAGCAATGGGTGCTGGGGCCACAATCATTTCTCCGTGTGTGGGAGACAATTTTAACAAGTTGACTCTGGGTATTCAGCCACATTTTTTGTGGTGACTTCATGAATCATTAAATGCTTCAGGAATTTCTCAGTTAACTTTTATGTTCTCTCTTGCGTGGGTTTACGAAAACTCTACAGGTTTTGAGCTCTTGAGATTTAATCAACAGAAGTTAAAATAAACTAACATGCAACTGGAGACCTCTTTATTTATAGATGTATTTTCTAATAAAACTTCAACCCTGTCCTTGGGAAACGTGGTCTCAGGTTTGAATAGAAATCCAAAATATTGGCACAACTTCAAAGATAAACAGAGGACTGGTTGCCTATCCTAAAGAGTAATTTAGTTAATAACTGCTAACTTCAAAGATCAGAGGCCAGTTTCCATGCCTGGCGGGTGAGGCTATTGACACTTCGAATTTAAAATTCTCATTCTTGTTTTCAAATCTCCCCTTGGTTTCAACTCTCCCTACCTCTGTAACCTGCTCCAGCTCTACAGCCGTCCGAGTTCTCTGCGCTCCTCCAATTCTATCTTTTTCAACATCCCCCGATTTCTGCCGCTGCACCATTGGCGGCTGACCCTTCGGCTGCCTGGATACAAAGATCTGGAATTCCTTCCCTAAATCTCTCCATCTCTCTGTCTCTGTCTCTCTCTCTCTCTCCCCTTTTGAGACATACATTAAAATCAACCTCTTTGATCGAGCTGTTGGTCCCCTGCACTAATATCTCCTTATGTGGCTCACTGTCAAACTCTATCTGATACGCTTTGAGAAAAGCCTTCAAGGAGAATTTCAGAGGGACACCTGCAAATGGAATGCTTCCCCCGGGGTGGCTCTCTCCTTTCACTCGCACCAAAGTTCACGGCTGAGCCTAATTAACGTCTGCTGGGTCGCAAGGTCAATCCTTGAAAATGTTTCTTGTCTAAAAAGCAACACATGCACCTCTAAAGACAGCTAACAGGCTTTGAGTTCCCCAAATAAATGAGACCCCATTCCCTGACGCTCCCGATACCCCTGTGCGTCAAATGCCACCGGAGCACACCAAGAATCACTGAATGGTTTACACCACCGGAGGAGGCCATTCTGCCCCTCGAGCCTGTTGTGCCATTGTGTTAAGTCATCGCTGATCTCTATCATGACTCGATCTTTCGACTTTGTTCCTGTTAACCTTGGCCAACAGAAATCCACCAGTCTCCAGTTTATCTTCAGTTGACCCCCAGATGCGGAGAAAATGTTTTCACTTGTGATGGGATCTGAAACCAGAGATCATGGGCGGGATTCTCTGATCCTGAGGCTAAGTGTTGACGCTGTCGTAAACGCCGTCGCGTTTCTCGGCGGGGTCAACAGGCCCTCGGGAGCAGTGATTCTGGCCCCTACAGGGCCAGCATTGGGGCGCCCCACGCCGCTCCAGCTGCCGATTCTGGCGTCAGATGGGTGCCGCGGGTCTGCGCATGTGCAGTGGGACCGGCGTGATTGCCGCGCGTGCGCAGTGGCTCCCTTCTCCGCGCCGGCCCCGACGCAACATTGGGTAAGGCCTCCGGGGCCGGCGTGGCACAAAAGAGGCCCCCAGCCCGAGAGGCCAGGCCATTGATTGGTAGGCCCTGATTGCGGGCCAGGCCACAGCGGAGGCCCCCCCCCCCCCCTGGGGTCGGCCCCCCCCCCCCCCCCCCCCCCCCCACCCAGGCTACCAGCACGGCGCCGACCGCAGTTCTCTGGAGAATGGGCGGACCGGCGTCAGGGCAGCGCCGCGCGATTCGCGCCCGTCCCGGCGATTCTCCGGCCCGGCCTGGGCTGAGAGAATCCTGCCCCATAAATATAAGAGAGTGACTAATAAATGCAGTTGGGAATTCAGGAGAAATATCTTTACCCAGAGGGTGGTGAGAATGTGGAACTCGCCACCACAGGGAGTGGTTGTGGTGAATTGTACAGATGCAGGTAAGGGGAAGCTGGATAAACACATGAGAGGGAAAGGAATAGAGGATATGTCGATGGGGTGAGATCAGTAAATAGAGTGAGAGGAGACTCCTGTGGAGCATAAAATCTAGAATGGTTCTATTGGGTGGAATGACCTGTGTTGTGCTGCCCGCGCTATGTACCCTGGGTGAGTGAATTACTGGCTGCATTATTTTTTATCCATACATGGGATGTGGGCGTCGTTGGCTGGGCTAGCACTTTTGTCCATCCCTAAAGCTGCTTGCCGGGCCAGTGACACTCGCATCCCACAAATTAATAAAACAATATTGTGGTGGAGATTACATAGAATTTACAGTGCAGAAGGAGGCCATTCGGCCCATCGAGTCTACACCGGCTCTTGGAAAGAGCACCCTACCCTAGTCCACACCTCCCCCCTATCCCCATAACCCAGTAACCCCACCCAGCACTAAGGGCAATTTTGGACACTAAGGGCAATTTAGCTTGGCCAATCCACCTAACCTGCACATCTTTGGACTGTGGGAGGAAACCGGAGCACCCGGAGGAAACCCACGCAGACACGGGGAGAACGTGCAGACTCCGCACAGACAGTGACCCAGCGGGGAATCAAACCTGGGACCCTGGAGCTGTGAAGCAATTGTGCTAACCACCATGCTACCGTGCTGCCCTTATCTGTTATTCATCCATAATATTGTATAATAATCTTTATTAGTGTCACACGTAGGCTTACATTAACACTGCAATGAAGTTACTGTGAAAATCCCCTAGTCGCCACATTCCGGCACCTGTTCGGGTACACAGAGGGAGAATTCAGAATGTCCAATTCACCTAACAGCACGTCTTTCGGGACTTGTGGGAGGAAACCGGAGTACCCGGAGGAAACCCACGCAGACACGGGGAGAACATGCAGACTCCGCACAGACAGACAGCGACCCAAGCCGGGAATCGAACCTGGGACCCTGGCGCTGTGAAGCCACACTGTGCTACCGTGCCGCCCTTATCTGAGAGGAGCAATGATTATTATTTCTATCCTAATAATACTTTTTCCTTATAGCTACATCGCACATTGTTGAGCATGTTTATGCAGAGCCACTTAGAGGAGACTGTGTTTCAAAACACCCAGATCTTCCTCTGGAGTGAGCTAATGTATGTCCCAGTTTATTTAAGACAAGATCCTGGTATACTTGTATTAAACATCTGAGGAAATGTTTCTGTTGGGAACCTCAGGGTATTTCCTGTTTAATAGTTGCTGAGTGTTGGAGGAAATCACTTTTGACTCCGAGACCATGTGGAAAGCACATTAATTTTGTTGCTTATTGGCTATGGATTGCATGGAATATAAACCCCTTCCTGTTCATTAATTTGCTAATCCCCCAGCTTTTGATCTGGGCTAAATCACTCTGGTATCCATTTGATTGCCTAGCTGGGGAGAGCTCTTTGAGTTCCTCATCAATGATACAAGGGGAGGACTGTGATTGGCTCACACCAGTGGCATGAAAGAGGTTCGTAGTGGGTCAGAAGTCAATGTTTGCCAGTTCCTATTGGAAAATCCTGCCAAGAGTTTTAATTTCCAAGCAGGTAAGTGTGAGACGAGGAAATTAGTCTCCAAATATAAGGTTAACTATCTTTCTGTGAACTTCCACGGGAAGATAATCCGTAAGATACTGTGGCACGGTAGCACAGTGGTTCACCTGTTGTCCACAGCGTCCCAGGTTTGATTCCCCGCTGGGTCACTGTCTGTGTGGAGTCTGCACGTTCTCCCCGTGTCTGCGTGGGTTTCCTCCGGGTGCTCCGGATTGAAATGAAAAAATGAAATGAAGTTACTGTGTTAAGTTTCCTCCCACAAGTCCCGAAAGACGTGCTGTTAGGTGAATTGGACATTCTGAATTCTCCCTCTGCGTACCCGAACAGGCGCCAGAGTGTGGCGACTAGGAGATTTTCACAGTAACTTCATTGCAGTGTTAATGTAAGCCTACTGGTGACAATAAAGATTATTATTATCAGGTGCGGTGAAAAATCAGCTTTCAGTTCACCATGGCCACTGCTGCAGATCATTCCATTCCCAAGGTCTCAGCAACAAGAGTTAGGCAAAACGAAAACAGACCCTTTTTTCGCTTCCTAACTCATATTCAACGCTGCATTCTTAGAGAGAGAAGATTCCTCGGGGTATCAACGCATTAAAGACAGCAACAGGTTAGCAAGGTCATAGCAATTGCAAACCAAGCAGATGTGCCCATTTCTAGAGGAATGGAATGAAAAAGGAGCGAGGTTTTGCTAAACTTGTATTGAATCTTAATTAGATCACACTTGTACTGTGAGCAATTCTGGTCTCTCTACGAGAGAAAGCTTATTGTGCCACTGGAGAAGGTGCGAAAAAAAAGGTTTTGCAGCAATGATGCCAAAACAGAGAGGATACCACTTTCAGGAAAGGCTGCACAGGTTGGGTCCCTTTTGTCTAGGCAAGTGGTGGCACAGTGGTTGGCACTGCTGCCTCACAGCTCCAGGATCCCGGGTTCAATTCCGGCCTTGGGTGATTGTGTAGAGTTTGCATTTTCTACCAGTGAACATAGGAACATAGGAATTAGGAGTAATTCAGCCCTTCAAGCCTTCTCTGCCATTGAATCAGATCATGGCTGATCTCTTCCTGGTCTCAAATCCACCTCCCTACCTGTTCCCCATATGCCTTTAACCCGTTTTTTAAAATCAGAAATATTTCCATCTCCCTCCTGAAACCATTTAATGACTCAGATCCACCGCACTATGGGGCAGCGTGTTCCACATATTCACCACCCTCTGCGAGAAGTAGTTCCTCCTCATCTCAGTTCTAAATCTACCGCCTCTCAACTTATATCTGTGACCTCTCGTTCTAGATTGCCCCACAAGGGGGAGCATTTGGTCTACGTTTACTTTATCAATCCCGCCTAGTATTTTAGACACCTCAATCAGATCCCCTCTCATCCTTCTAAACTCCAGCAAGGATAAACCCAAACTGTTCAATCGCTCCTCAAATGTCAACCCTTTCAGAGAGTGGAGAGAATGTGGAGCACGTTACCACAGGGAGTGGATGAGGCAAATAACAGATACATTGAAGGAGAAGTTGGGGGAATGTACAAGGGAGAAAGGAATAAAATGATGGGCTGAGAGGGTGAAATGAAGGGAGTTGAGGGAGGGTCACATGGAGCGTAAGTTACAATATGGACCAATTGGACTGAATGGCCTCTTTCTGTGCTGTACAATTTGATGAAAAACCACGTAACGCAAACAAGTATTTGTTTGGGGTCCTCTGCCTTTCACTGTTTACTCATATTTCGCTGTAATTAATGAACAAAGGGAAAACATCGCTTTAACATTTCGCGGAAGTTATCAACCAGTATCGTGCAACATTACTGTACCGGGCGGCATGGTAGCACAGTGGCTAGCACAGTTGCTTCACAGCTCCAGGGTCCCAGGATCGATTCCTGGCTTGGGTCACTGTCTGTGTGGAGTCTGCACGTTCTCCCCGTGTCTGCGTGGGTTTCCTCCGGGTGCTCCGGTTTCCTCCCACAGTCCAAAGATGTGCTGGTTAGGTGGATTGGCCATGATAAATTGCCCTTAGTGTCCAAACAGGTTAGACGGGGTTACCAGGTTACGGGGATATGGTGGGAACGTGGGCTTAGGTAGGGTAATCTTTCGATGGGCCGGTGCAGACTCGATGGGCCGAATGGCCTCTGTCTGCACTGTAAATTGTATGTCTATGTCGAACATCGGAACAGGAGGGAGCCATTGAGTCGCTCGAGCCTGTTCGATCATTTAATTAGATCCTGGCGAATCTAGGACAGGAAAAGTCTATCGATCTCAGTTTTTGAAATGTTCAATTCCAGCCTCGACAGCTTTTTTGTGGGGACAGAGTTCCGGAATTTCCACCGTGAAGAACTGCCTCCTAACATCACCCTGAACCATCGGCTCCAGTTTCAAGGTTACAGCTCTTTGCTCTGCCTTTCCTTCGATCAGAGGAAATCGTGGGGGGGATTATCCGGATCCCGCGCCGGGCCGGAGAATCGCCGCATCCACGCCCCGACGCCGGCACGTGATTCTCCGAGGTGCGGAGAATCGCCGCCATTTGCGCCGGCGCCGCTCACCCCTGGTCGCTGCTGGCGGGAACTCTGAGCGAGTGGTCCGGGGGGGGGCTCTGTCCCCAGGGGGGCCTCCGATGGGGTCTGGCTCCCGATCGGGGCACACCGATCGGCGGGCCGGCCTCTCTTCCCCCCCACCCTCCCGGGCCTACTTTCTGGCGCGGCCGGCCCCTGAACACTGACGCCATGTTGAGTCGGGGCCGGCGCGCTAAAGAAGTCCCCCGCGCATGCGCAGGTTGGTGCGGCCCATTTGACGCCGGGAAGGGAGGCTGGAGCGGCGTGAACCGCTCCAGCGCCGGGCTGGCCCCCTGTAGGGGACAGAATCGGTTGTCCCCGTGCCCGTTTCGCGCCGCGAACACTTGGGCTCCTTTTGGGTGAATCGCCCCCCGTTTCTTTGTATTTACCGTATCAACGCTCTAATCATCTTTAGCACGTTAATTAGACCATCCCCCCAATCTTCTCACCTCACCAGGTGTCGCCTGGCCTGTTACGGTCAGATGTAATGTGCTTGTTGCAGTGTTAGTGAACAGGTAGAGAGAGTCAAGCTGCATGCAGGTGGTGAATATATGTTGGAGAAATCCCCACGTTGCTTCAGTTCTGATATGGTGGGCCCAACAGATGCTGGTCCTCAATTTCCTCTCTGGCCTCGCCCCTTCCTATCCCTCTGACCTCTTCCAGCCTTACAACCCTCTGAGGATTCCTCCAACTCTGGCCCAGCTCTGATTTTTATCGGCCCACCATTATTGGCCTTACCCTCAGCTGCCTGGATGCTAATGCCCGACTCGGGACACGATGAGGCTGCTAAATCTCACAAGAGATCTCAAAGAGATTTGCTGGCCTCGTCACGCCTCCCAAGATCTAACGGGATCGCCCGAGGCATCACGATCTGGATCCTGCCCATTGTGGGATCTGGATCCTTCCCACGGGGATCCTCCGGAGGCAGGGTGATGGGAACATGGGTGTGTTTCCTGCTGTGGGGGCGGCCTGTAAACGCGCCAAATCAACCAAGTCAACTGGGTATTTTGCACCATATTCCGTGGTGGGGCAGGCCTGGTGGCGCGTAGGCTACTGTCTGATCCGGGGGCCAGATTAAAAAGGCGTCCAACATCACTGACCCATTAATTGAAGAAAGACGATGAATCTCCTGAAAATGAGGATGGATCTCCAGGAACATTCTGAGACTGGACACTGAATTGGGACGGTCCGCTTGTAGATGCCCCCCTCATCCATTGTTGTTGAGTTTTGGGGTCTAGGGTTGCTGGTGGTTTCTATCCTGAACTCCAGAGGCAGCCCCAAGCATTGTTTTTTTTTAAATTTAGAGTACCCAATTCATTTTCTCCAATTAAGGGGCAATTTAGCGTGGCCAATCCACCTACCCTGCACATCTTTGGGTTGTGGGGGCGAAACCCACGCAGACACTGGGAGACTGTGCAAACTCCACACGGACAGTGACCCAGGGCCAGGATCGAACCCGGGTCCTCAGCGCAATGAGGCAGCAGTGCTAACCACTGTGCCACCGTGCCGTCAGCCCCAAGCATTGTTCAGATGAGTTTTGACATCTGCACACCATGTTGTTCGAAATGTGTTTCCCACCGGCATGTTTTCCCTCTGGCCTGGTTGCTTTTGAATAATGTTGATATTGCAAATGCTTTGAGCTGAATTAGCCTGAACTGCGCGCTGGACATCTTGTGGCTTTAGGTATTGAAATATCCGTTGAGCGATGAATTCTTCAGTCCATCGCAGAGCGGAAATGTGCTGGAACAACAGAGGGATAGGTACAAGCTGAGCAATAGATTTCTTCAGGTCTCCTCCCCAAAGCTGGCGATCGGTTTGATGTGCCTTGCTGCGGCTGAATGATTGAATTAACCCTGCAGCTTAACCCGTGGCTGTTTCATGGAGCTACATCAGGTAGTTTGGGCATTAATACGCAATAGCCGCTGCATCTCCACAATGATTGCCGGGCACCCTGCATTGGGAGGCTTTTGTGGAAGAATTGCTATAACTCACCCTTTGCTGTTTTACTGCAAATTGCTCCAGGTTTTGTGGTACATTAATGTGCTGCATCCGCTCGACAGGGTTGGGATTCTCGGTTTCGAGTGAACATAAAACCCAGCGGTAGGTTCGACCTGCCTTTGTTGTAGGCCTGCCTCCAGCAATCTCTGTAAAGCTGTCTGTCAGGCAAGGAAGCGAACCGCAAACTATCTTCAATAATCTAAGATCATAATTTTAGCAAGGCGGAGAGGAAGCACCATTCATTAAAGCTCTGATTGCACCGTGTCAGTTTAGGGAATTTGTGCAAGTTAATAGCTGAGAGTTAATTATAACACTCTGCCCTGGAGTACATAAGGACATAAGAACTAGGAGCAGGAGTCGGCCATCTGGCCCCTCGAGCCTGCTCCGCCGTTCAATGAGATCACGGCTGATCTTTTGTGGACTCAGCTCCACTTTCCCGCCCGAACACCATGGGCTGGATTCTCGGCCGAGCCATTTTTCAGCCTCGACCCGCCGGCGGGATTCCCCGTTACGTCGGCTGGTCAATGGGGTTTCCCATTGCGGGGCAGCCCCCCGCTGTGGGGGAAACCCCCGGGCGCCGGCAAAATGGCGCATCCCGCCGGCGGAGAATTCCGCCCCATCATCCTTTATTCTTCAAAAAGCTTCCTATCTTTATCTTGAAAACATATGAAGGAGCCTGAGCGCTGTATTCCGGAAATCTAGAAACCTCTCGCCCCCAAAAGCCCGCTGAGGCTGGGGGCTCGGTTGAAAATGTCAGAAAGCTGAGTTAGACAAAGAAACCGAGGTGGTTAGATGGAGTAATGATACAGACCGGCCATGGTGTAGGAACACGGGAACAAGAGCAAACCATTCAGGCCATCAAATCTCTTCCCACAGCCCATTGAATAATTTGTTTTTAAGTGTCTGACTGCCGCCTTGCGTTTCACATTCCGCTCTCAACAGTTTCTGTGGTCTTTTCATTAACAGGCGGAAAAACACAGAAATTAAGTTTACTGAAGGGTGAAACAGCAGCAGTGGTGGAAGGTCTTCTCCCCAACCAGGAATACGTGGTGCAGCTATACGTGATCAGCAGCAACGGCAAAGAGAGTTCGCCAGCTCAGGGGCGTTTCACAAGTAAGCATTGAACAAGGTGTTGGAGAAATGTGCCCCGTGTATTCGGTAGGTTGAGGGTGGGGATAAGGAAGCAATTCTATCTTAATGGTGCCAGGAATAGGCCGGTGAAACCACATGGGCGGATTCCCCGCCCTGCCGCACCCGTTTTTAGGTGTGGCGCGTTCTCGCCGGCAGCGGGGAACCTCCATCCCTGCAGCCGGCCAATGGGGTTTCCCGTTGTGGGCGCCTTCACGCCGTCGGGAACTCCGTGGGCGTGAGTGCGCTGCCGGCAAAGTGGAGGATTCCGGCGACGGAGAACCCCGCCCCAGATAATTAAAATCTTAGGTCTTCATAAAACGCTTTTAGCAGATGTGACCATTCCAATCCTCTCCTGGCCAACCGCATAACCGCCGTCCTTCCTAAATTTCAGCTTATCCAAAACATTGCAGCCTTGTATCCGAACCCACACCACGCCCCATTCGCCCATCACCCCTGTGCACACTGACCTACAGTGGCTCCCAGCCTGGCAATCTTGAAATTTCTCACATTTATTTTCAAATTCACTCTCCTCTCCCCCACCCCCCCCCCCCCCCCCCCCCCCCCCACTCCCATGACCTCACTCCCTCCATTTTGCTGTGACCTCCACTGACCCAAAAACCCTCCAAAATATCTGAGCGCCCTCAAATTTTCCCAGATTTCCATTGCCCCTCCTTTGGCGGCCAGACCTTCAGTTGTCTGCGTCTCAGCCTCTGGAATTCCCACCACAAACCTCTCTGGTAAGCTCATCAAACCTCCATCTGACCAATCCAACGGTACAGCACAGGAACAGGCCCTTCGGCCCTCCAAGCCTGTGCCGACCATGCTGCCCGTCTAAACTAAAGCCTTCTGCACTTCCTGGGTCCGTATCCCTCTATTCCCATCCTATTCATGTATTTGTCAGATGCACCTTAAATGTCACTATTGTCCCTGCTTCCACCACCTCCTCCGGCAGCGAGTTCCAGGCACCCACTACCCTCAGTGTAAAAAAACTTACCTTGAACATCTCCTCTAAACCTTGCTCCTTGCACCTTAAACCTATGCCCCCTAGTAATTGACCCCTCTACCCCGGGGAAAAGCCTCTGACTATCCACTCTGTCTATCCCCTCATAATTCTGTAGACCTCTATCAGGTCGCCCCTCAACCTCTGTCGTTCCAGTGAGAACAAACTGAGTTTATGCACCCTCTCCTCATAGCTAATGCCCTCCGCCATTGTTGATTGTTGTAAAAGCCCATCTGGTTCACTAATGCCCTTTAGGGAAGGCCTGTCCTACACCTGACGTCAGATCCACAGCAATGTGGTTGAGTCCTAAGTCTGATCCGCCTGGCAAGACACTCAGTTCAAGGGCAATTATGGATGGACAACAAATGCTGGCAGTAATAGCAACAGCTGAATGCTTTGTGGGATTATGCAATGATGGAGTGTAGAAGGAGACCATTCTGCCTGCGTTGGAGCTACCTAATTACCCGTACTCTTTCCGCAAAGCCCTCATAATCTTTCCCCTTCAAGTATTTATCCAATTTCTTTTCAAAGTTACTTTTGAATCCGCTTCCACTGGAGGTGCCTTTTTTTTTGATAAGGTCTTATAGTGAGGTCAGGTGAGGGAGATGCAAGAGCTCCCAGGGTAGTGTTATTGAAGAAGAACAGGGATGATCCCTCCCCCCCCCCCACTGTGTCCTGAAGAATATTACAAAATGATAATCATATTTGCTCTTTGTGGGATCTTGTTGGGCCGCCATG
This sequence comes from Scyliorhinus torazame, assembly GCF_047496885.1. Taxonomy (NCBI): domain Eukaryota; kingdom Metazoa; phylum Chordata; class Chondrichthyes; order Carcharhiniformes; family Scyliorhinidae; genus Scyliorhinus; species Scyliorhinus torazame. Next base: position 7,908,247 of record NC_092717.1, read on the forward strand.
TTTTCTACATTGCGAGTCGGTGCGCATTGCGAGTCGGTGCGCATTGCGAGTCGGTGCGCATTGCGAGTCGGTGCGCATTGCGAGTCGGTGCGCATTGCGAGCCGGTGCGCATTGCGAGCCGGTGCGCATTGCGAGCCGGTGCGAACTGCGAGTCAGCCTGAATTACGACGCATTGCGAGTCTGCCTGAATTGCAACTCATTGCAAGTCTGTGTGAATCGCGAGTCGGTGTGAAGTGAGTGAGTCGGTGTGAATTGCGAGTCAGCGTGCCCACAGTTTCCTGGATTGTGGCAAAATTCTCCTCACTAGCGTGTACTCCAAATATTTGCACTAGTCTGTCCACAATCAACCCGTATGGAGGCCCGAGTATGAAAGTGATCAGTGGGGTACTAAATTGGTGGTTTTATCTAAGACATCCTATTTGACTGTATAAATTGATATAAATTAAAATAAACTTTGGTCTGATTTCAGGGTAATCATTAATCTTGTGGTGTGGGAATATTTGGCGATTAGGATTGATGAAGGTGGCAGGACAGGATCGTTAAGGGAAGCGACAAAAATCTTGGAATTTATAAACTGAAGCATAGGGAACTAAAACTAAGGACCATTTCCTAAACCTTTAGGAAACACCGGGTGTTAGACCTCGGCTGGGGTATTGTGAACAATTCTGGACGCCACACTTTAGGAGAGCTGTCAAAGTTTTGAAGTGAGTGCTGAGGAAGAGTTACTGCTTCCAGGAATGAGGAAATTCAGTGAAGTGTTGAGACTGGAGAACTGGGGTGTTCTCAGCCCGCAGAAGGTTAGATATAAGAAAGGTGTTCAGGAAAAAGTGTTTCCACAGGCAGGAGGGTGAGTAACACGAGGGACACAGATTTAATAGAGAAGGAACCAGAGGAGACATTTTGTCACGTTGTGATTAAAGATGATCTGGATGGGCTGCTGAAGGCACGGTGAAATCTGATTCGATAGCAATTTCCCAAAGGGAATTGGGTAAATATGAAAAAGGGACAATATACTGGGCTGTGGGAATGGATGGGCAGAGGGAGCGGAACTGGCTCTTCCAAAGAGCCAGCACAGACGTGATGGGCCGAACGGTCACCTTCTGTGCTGGACAAGTCAACGATAAAGTTGCTAAAATCGTTTTTTTCCCCCCCCCTTTCAGTGAAGGCGTCCCGAAGCAGAGGCAGACCTGGCTCATCTCACACACCCAAACACAAAAAGGAGTCGGAGTCCCACGGCAAAGAGAAAGCAATCGCTGAAGGTACCCGCCCTTGCGGTTTTAAATTTGAATGTAACGCTTATTGGGGAACTCTTAACAATTTAGATAGTCAAGTTTCTCTTTACACAGCAGGAGAACAGATGAAATGAGACCCATTCTGCTTTGCGAAAGTAATATACAGTTACTGCAGGAATCCTAGCGACGCACAGATATACCCTCAAGGTCCTTTCATTCAAAGTTTTGAATGCACAAAAATATATATTTATATATATATATATATGAAAGAGCAAAGTGAAGCTGACAGATACGGACACACCCAACCAAACAGACACTTGCAAAAAACAGGCACTTGTTGAAGGACTCAAGTAGCTTGGGTGGTAAATTATCCAAGAGGCCACCTGAAACCACAGACACTCTCATATTATGAATTTTGGTCGGTCTTCAATGCACCTTTTGCAGTTTAAAAACACAGATTGCGCAGCCTTTTGCAAATCTGCTGAAGCAGGAACTTCCATTGAATCGGCATCATTGGGGTTCCCCCTTTGTTTCTGTCCCAGGGCCCCGGGTTCACGTGGGGTCGGTGTAGGTTGGGTCAGTGAGAGGCAGGAGCGGGCTTTCGTGGAAAACAAAAACGGCTTTGCTGGAATGGGGAGGCCTCTTTGCCCAGCTTGCATTGCAGTAGAGAAACCGGGATTCCATGCTGTCTCGGTCCTGGGCATGGAGGCCCTTCTATCACCATGGGTGGGGAGATACATAGATGCATAGAAGATAGGGGCAGGAGGAGGCCTTTTGGCCCTTCGAGCCTGCTCCGCCATTCATCACGATCATGGCTGATTATCCAACTCAATAGTCTAATCCTGCTTTCTCCCCATAGCCTTTGATCCCATTCTCCCCAAGTGCTCTATCCAGCCGCCTCTTGAATATATTCAAAGTTTTAGCATCAACTACTTCCTGTGGTAATGAATTCCACAGGCTCACCACTCTTTGGTGAAGAAATGTCTCCTCATATCTGTCCGAAATGGTTTACCCAGAATCCTCAGACTGTGACCCCTGGTTCTGGACACACCCATCATTGGTAACATCTTCCCCGCATCTACCCTGTCTAGTCCTGTTAGAATTTTATATGAGATCCCCTCTCATTCTTCTGAACTCCAGCGAGAACAATCACAACCTAGTCAATCTCTCCTCATATGACAGTCCCGCCATCCCAGGAATCAGTCTGGTAAACCTTCGCTGCTCTCCCTCGAGAGCAAGAACATCCTTCCTCACAGAAAGAGACCAAAACGGCCCACAATATTCCAGGTGTGGCCTCACCAAGGCCCTGTACAATTGCAGCAACACATCCCTGCTTCTATACTCGAAACCTCTCGCAATGAAGGCCAACATACCACTAGCCTTCTTTACCACCTGCTGCACCTCCATGTTTACCTTCAGCGACTGGTGCACAAGGACACCCAGGTCCCGCTGCACACTCCCCTCTCCCAATTTACAACCATTCAGGTAGTAATCTGCTTTCCTGTTTTTGCTTCCAAAGTGAATAACCTCACACTTATCCAAATTATACTGCACCTGCCATTGATTTGCCCACTCGCCCAACCTGTCCAGATCTTGCTGTAGGATTCCTGCATCCTCGTCACCATTCACCCTCCCACCTAATTTGGTATCATCTGCAAACTTTGATATGTTACATTTTGTTCCTTCATCCAAATCATTGATATATATTGTGAATAGCTGGGGTCCCAGCACCGATCCCTGTGGTACCCCACTGGTTACTGCCTGCCAATTTGAAAAGGATCCATTAATTCCTACACTTTGTTTCCTCTCTGCCAACCAGTTTTCTATCCACCTCAGTACATTTCCCCCAATCCCATGAGCTTTAATTTTGCACAATAATCTCTTATGCGGGACTTTGTCAAACGCCTTCTGAAAGTCCAAATATGCCACATCGACTGGCTCTCCCTTGTCAACTGTACTGGTTACCTCTTCAAAGAATTCCAACAGATTTGTCAAGCATGATTTTCCCATCATAAATCCATGCTGACTCTGACTGATCCTGCCACTGCTTTCTAAATGTTCCGCTATAAAGTCCTTGATAATGGATTCAAGCATTTTCCCCACTATAGATGTTAGGCTTACTGGTCTATAATTCGCTGCTTGGTGGCATAACCAGGAATGTCGTTAGACTAGTAATCCAGAGGGCTCTCAGGACATGGGTTCAAATCTCACTGCTACAGCTGGTAGAATTTACATTCAATTAATTGTTAAATTTAGTTAATAAATAAAATATCTGGAATTGTAACAGTGCCGTAACAGTGCCGTGAAACTATCATCGATTGGTGTAAAAACCCACCTGTTTCAGCAATTTCCTTCAAGGGAAGGCAATCTGCTACCCTTACCTGGGTCTGTCCTACATGTAACAGTAAAGTGGAAAACTTCCCTCTGATATTGCCCAGCAAGACGCTCAATTCAAGGACAATTAGGGATGGGCAACAAATGCTGGCCTTGCCCACACACCAATAAAAAAGCAGTGGGTAAAAAGTCCCTGTTTTACCGCAAACCTTTCCAAGTACATACAATGACCAATTTAACAATAACACCTGCACACAAGGACAGCAGATACCAGTCCTTAGGGTGTCTCTAATTGACGGCATTCACTGAGCTAACGGCCTCGTTACCAGACATTTCCAAGTTAGTCTTCCGTAAGGTGGCAACATCCATTGAGCTTTGAATCATCACTGACCACGACTCCTCACTATCCCAGTTCTTCACGCAAGTGACAGATACATTTCTTCACAGTCAAGGCGAGGGAAATGTCTTGCATGCTGCATTCAAAATCTTAGTCAAATTGTAGAATTTCCAGTTTGCAATCAGCAGCTCATTATTGCTTCTGCAAAATGTGCAGTGTGTACAATCTGCCTGCGTGTTTTGGACATATAAATGGATTGGTGTTGTGTATTCATGTTCGTCCCCAGTTAGAACAAGGTCACTGTTAAAGAGTTTGATCGCGTGATGTATTGATGGCGTCATCAGCAGTTTGCCTATTCTAGCAGCCTGTGAGAAAACACCTTTCCAATAAACCTCTTGTTTGTTTGTACCTTTGTGGTTTGCAAGCCTATCCTTTAAAAGTACACACTTGGATTGGTTTGTGCTGTGTGCAGAATCTTATGTCACAGTCGGCGCTGGGTGCGTGACCGGGAAATGCAGGACCAGTGCCAGGGTGCCCAGGTGGCACCAGCTGTGCCAGGGTGCCACCCTGCCCAAAGGGCAAGCACCTGGGGCTTCCGATCCCCTTGGAGACCCCCACGAGTGCCGTTCTATCTCACCCCCGTTTGTGCGGACCAGCACTGAACGCCGCTCGGCCGAGGTCTCCGAGCCGAAGGGGTTAGATCCCAACGCCTCGGGTAGATCAGTAGCTGTCTCACTCTAATATGCAGATTTACAAAATACTGATTCAGATCGCGACGGCTCAGGAGATTGCGTTAGATCTCGCGAGGCCTGGAGAGCCGGGTAGATCCCGGAAGAGGGATCTCCCGGCAACTACCGGCTGTGCCCTGCCGCCTTTCAGGCGTAACTTGTCCGATAGATCTCGCCACGAGGAGACTCTGGAGAGGAGACGACGACACTTTATCACCAGGTATAATACCACAACTGGGGGTAGTAACCCTCCAGAATTCTCCTGGAATCTCTAGAAATTAAAGATTAATTTCCCCACATACACGGTGGCCGGTGTGATGAATGAACAATAATAATGAAAGGCACCAATGCAGATGAAACATTGGGTGTGGCTGATTCCGGAGATGCACTGACAATTGATGAATCTGCTCACCTTTTCTGCGGTTAAAGTCCTGGAGCCAGCAGTTACCTGTAGAAGGGTGAGTTAAATGTTATGGCCTTGGGCTCTAGAATTATAAAACAGTATAGCCCTGATCAAGGCCATTCACCCCATCATGTTTGTACTGGTATTTTATCTCTCCCACATCTCACCACAAGTTTTAATTATTTTTAAGTTGAATCGTACTTTACATCAATGAGAAAATGAAGGAAAATACAAGCAGCAGAAGGCCACTCGGCCCTTTAAACTTGCTCCGTCATTTGACTAGATCACGGATGATCATCTACCTAATTCCATTTTCCTGTGCTATCCTCACAACTCTTGCTGTCTTCAATATCTATTAATCTATCATCGTTTGCTTTGAACATAGTCAATGACTGAGCGGCCGCAGCCTCTGGGGCAGAGAATCCCAAAGATTCACTACCCTCCGACTGAAGAAATAACTCCTCATCTCAGTCCTAAATGGCCCACCCCTTATTCTGAGACTGTGCCTCCTGATTCTGGAACCCCCCCCCCCCCCATCCAGGGGAAACATCCTTCCTGCATCTACCCGAGAGATCCCCATAAGAATTTATGTTTCTATGAGATGGCCTCTTTCTCCTAATCCCCCCCCCCAAAAATACAAGAATCTCTTTTCAAAGTTTAGAGTAGAGATGGAATGAATGCAGCT